>NC_134836.1:128585837-128704505 GCF_004210375.1 Tachypleus tridentatus | reverse complement strand
GCAAACAACAAAAATATTTACAAGAGGAGCAGCAGAACAGTGATATCAAAAAGAGTTTGAAAGTAGGTGGTTAAGTCCAGACTGAGTTCATGTAGACAAGGCATGACCCATGCCATGCAGATATGGCAAGAATTACTATGGAATAGATTTCTGTGCTCCCTGCAATACACCTAGGTAATGGGTAGTGTTACCAAATTATTAACTGATACCTTTACCAAATCCTTACCCAATAGCCTTTATGATGGCAGTGATCCTTCATATAGCTTCTTTGGCAAAGAAAACAATAGCTGGAAAATTTTTTTATGAAACTGAACCTCTGTTACTCTTATCTTTAGATTAGTAACCTAATCCTAACTTGTTATACCTGAAGATGTCTGTTCTATTGAACAAAGAGTACTTGAGAATACCAACAACAGAACAAGTTAGAAAAATTTAATTATTAGTTTCATACAAGAATATTAAATTATTTGAAAACAATAAATTAATAAGTTTGACTATTAATCTTTTAGAAACTTCTACTAATTTCCCAGCTATTCTTCTTAATATATTTTGTAGTTTGACTGTTAATCGTTTAGAAACTTCTACTGATTTCCCAGCTATTCTTCTAAATATATTTTGTAGTTTGAGTGTTAATCGTTTAGAAACTCCTACTGATTTCCCAACTATTTTTTTAAATATATTTTGTATTTTGACTGTTAATCTTTTAGAAACTTTTACTAATTTCCTAGCTATTCTTCTAAATATATATTTTTTATTATTTCTGCTTTTCATAAAGATAAAATTAAATTTTAACTTTATAATAACATTTGGCGGAACAGTTTTGTGTTTGGTTAAATTTAAGTTTAAAGATGAACATTAAACTGAAGGCATTATCTAATTACTGCTCTATGTTGTTGACTTTAGATTTATAAATACTTAATGTGAACTGAAGGCATTGTCTAAGTACTGTAGTACCTCATTGAATCTCATTTATAGATAAGTACCTAATATGATGGTGTTTTTTTCAGTACATTTTGAACTTAAGTTATAGATGAGTATTTTAAACAGAAGGTATTGTTGATTTTAGTTTGTAGTAAGAGCTGAAGGCACTGTGCTTTAATGTAACAAAAAGATATGGCACACTTACAGGATAAAAAATATTTTGGATTTTGCTAACATTATAGATTGTATTAAAGTCATGTATTAGTGGTTTATCTTTGCAAATAGTTACTTGTGTTCCTGTGCATACACACTTTGACTCTTGAGACATTGGTTTGCTTGTAGCCTTGAAAACTTAACATCCATGTGCAGTGGAAGGTCATTGGAAACTACTTCAAAAATTAACTTATCCATCCATTTTCACAAACATATTTTATTGAAATATATACTTCAAAAGTAGCCATAATTATCAACCATAAACTTATTAAACTGATCAAATCATTGGTCATAATCCTGACCATCAAATTGAGCAACAGAAGAATTTATTCCCAGGTTACCACAAAGCCTAATACAGTATTCTGATTTTATTCTCTGTATAAGTAATTCAGTATTTTATCACTTAACATTTATTGTCCTTATTGCATCAATTATCATTCTTTATTTTCTTCCAGGCAGCACCACTTCAACTTCTTTCCTCAGCACTACTACCCCTCAACCAACCTGTACAAGTGGTTGGACAAAGTGGTTTTCATCTCATATCGTTGATGGTAAAGGAGATTATGAAACACTTCAGAATATCCAATCAAAAGGCTTTAAGTTACCTTGTGAAAGTAATATGATTACAGCAATAGAATGTAGGCCAATTGGAATTCCATCTGGTGTACCAAAACAAAATATTGTTTGTGATATTAAATTAGGATTTATTTGTGAAAATCGGCAAGGGAAGGGAGGCCAAACGTGCTATGATTATGAAGTACGTTTTCTTTGTGAATGTGAAGGAACTACAGTTACTGCAGAAGTAACAACAGGTATTGTGTAGTTCTAGTATTCCTATTCTATTAATATTTGTATCAGTTTACAGTTACAAAATGTGCAAATAGAATGTAGCATCTGTAAAATATGAAATAATATTTACACATAACACTTTAACTTTTTATAACATGTTATAACATCAGATTATACTTTATTATGCAACTTTTGTAACTTGTAACACTACATATGATATTTAAATACTATCCATGACTTGCAACACGTTTGTGGTAGTGCCCTACACTTCAATTTTCTTTATTCATCATTTTCACACATGACATTTAAGTTATACTTCCTTGTATGCATGTTAACTCAATAAATCCTGGTCTATGTGAAAAACAATCAGGTAATCAGACAAAATTACCTGGGCATACATAACTTTATTTAATAAAACTACACTTAAAGTAAACAATAAAGTAACGATGTCCAGAGTATGAAACCGTCTTTAGTGTATGGCAAGTTGGAACAAGCTCACAAAAAATACAAATAATAACACCTGTTGTGAAGAAAAAAGTATCTAACACGTATTTATAGCAGTCTGTGTGATGAAGACAAACTTGTCTGAATGTTTGTTCACAAAGTGAACAAACTGTGCATGCATATTTTAGAGCTAAGGAAGTTAAGAAAGCCCATAGAAATTGCATTTTGTGTGAGATTTATTTTGTTTCAGGAAAGTATAGACAGGTTAGGTGTTGTTCACATAAAATACTTTGTAAATAAAAAAAAGTTGAAACTGAAGCCAGTCATCACATGATGGCAATGTCATTATGCTGTGTAGCATGCTTGTTCCATTTTAAACTTTTACTAAGTAAAAAATACAGCTGATGTATTCTGAATGGAAAAGCCAATGTGCAGTCCAGACTTCTTAGGCAAAGGCCTATCTGTTGAATGCAAAATTTCTTGTACATCTCTCAAAGTTCCATACAGACAAAAGCAACTGTATATTTCATATCGGTGCTGCGTTTTGAATCTTAAAAGGTTGATATGATATTTTGATATGTTTCTTTTTTAATATGCAACATTGTGCATATAATACATTTATATGCTAATTTTGTGGCAGGTAACATCACACACTGTACTTTAATATGTTGTTTTTTTAACACATGATAACATTAGACAAAAATAGCTGCTTGTTAGTATGTAATGCCACATATTATATTCAAATATGAAAATTTTCTAATGTGTAACATAATATATAGTACATTTATGTTCTGTTTTTTTTTAGCATATGACATTACATATAATATTTTAATGTGCTGTTTATGTAATTCAGAACATATTATACAGTAGTTTAATATACTGTTTAATTTAACCTGTTGACTGCCGCTACGGCAGCTCCTATGCTGGTTTTTTTTCAGCAAAATTGAGTAATTTTTAAAACAAAGGAAATATGAACAAAACATGAAACATTAACTCGGCCGTGGCACTGTGTTACCGATCGGCTTGGATGAGTTATCTCGTCCATGGCACTGAACAGGTTAATTTGTAACGTCGTTTATTATAGTTTGACATGTTTATGTAATCTATAACACCTTTTATAATACTTTGATATTATATTTATGTAATCTGTAACACCTTATATAATACTTTGATATTATATTTATGTAATCTGTAACACCTTTTATAATACTCTGATATTACGTTTATGTAATCTGTAACACCTTTTATAACACTTTGATATCACGTTTATGTAATCTGTAACACATTTTATAATACTTTGATATTATATTTATGTAATCTGTAACACCTTATATAATACTTTGATATTATATTTATGTAATCTGTAACACCTTTTATAATACTCTGATATTACGTTTATGTAATCTGTAACACCTTTTATAATACTCTGATATTACGTTTATGTAATCTGTAACACCTTTTATAATACTCTGATATTTTGTTTGTGTAAGAAACTTTAGCTTATTTAGACTGCACAATAAATTTCTCTTATGCATTAAGCCAACTTGCTAAAGAGTTTATGTATGCCAAACAATTTTTCCTTTAAGTTGTATATTGTGTTAGTTTTTTTGTGACTAAAGAAGTTCCCAGTAATACAGTTTAGTTGAAGTTTATGAACAATTCATCATGATATATGTGTACATATACTAAGACCGTATCTGTTGTAACAGCCTATAGCTAGCCAGTGACTTTTTAGGTTTAAAATATCATGCTAGATTAACTTCCAACATGAATCATGACTTGAAAATAAATAATAGAAAGTATACATAGTTTAGACTGGAATATAAACATTATTTATTTGTTTATCTAATTAACCTAGGTTATTTTAAATAAAATCATTTGATCTAATGTGTTTCTCTACAAATTTTGAAGTTATTTGTGTAATTTTTGCAGAGTCTTCTGTAACCTCTCCATTAGTTACTACAGTAGTGATTGTCCCAACAACTCCATCAGTACTTCGTAAGTTTGATCTTTCTTATTTTTTTAAGTAACCAGAACATAGGCTAGTGAAGATAAAATATGCTCTAAATGTTTCAAGATACTCTTTTAAAATACACAGGTCTGTAAAATTAAACATTTCAAAACTGATTAAATTATATAAAAAATAAGAAATGGATATCTTTTAAAGTATACAGGTCTGTAAAATTAAACATGCCAACACTGATTAAATTATATAAAAAATAAGAAATGGATATCTTTTAAAGGACAGTTATGAGATGTCTTCAGTTTTGAAATAAAGTTTATTGATTAATCTCTTATGAACATATTATTGATTGTCACTCTTCTGTTCTACTAGTAAAGAAAACTGTTAATATGATAAAATTCATCACAGTGCACTGGGATCTTAGTATCTGGTTTAAGGAAATGTGCTAACAAATGATACAGATATTATGAGAAGGTGTATTCTGTTAATAAGATAGTATTAACGTAGCACAATAAGCAGGGCAATTGTAATAAAATTATAATGAGATGTTTTGTAAACTTATATTTCTTTTAGTATGTGTTTAATGTTTACTATGTTACCTAAATTTATATTTTAGAAATTTAAGTACATTTTTACTTTTGGGGTAGAGATGCTATATTGTAATAACATAGGCATTAATGATTGTAGCATTTTACATATCCAATATCACTGTGGTTATACCTTGATAAAATGAAATTCTTTTCTGATACTGCATTAAGTCCAGACACTGAGCAAGTAGACATAATTCTAGGTACTGACCGTATAAAAATAAGTCTAGACATTGAGTATATAGAAATAAGACTAGCTACTGAGCATTTAAGGATTACAATGAGATACCTAAAATGTAGGGATTTCATCCAAGCATTGAATATCGAGGACTTACATCCATGTATTGAATATCAAGGGCTTACATCCAAGCATTGAATATCGAGGGCTTACATCCATGTATTGAATATCAAGGGCTTACATCCAAGCATTGAATATCGAGGACTTACATCCATGTATTGAATATCGAGGGCTTACATCCATGTATTGAAAATTGAGGGCTTACATCTATGTATTGAATATCGAGGGCTTACATCCATGTATTGAATATTGAGGGCTTACATCTATGTATTGAATATCGAGGGCTTACATCCAAGCATTGAATATCGAGGGCTTACATCCAAGCATTGAATATCGAGGGCTTACATCCAAGCATTGAATATCGAGGGCTTACATCCAAGCATTGAATATCGAGGGCTTACATCCATGTATTGAATATCGAGAGCTTACATCCAAGCATTGAATATCGAGGGCTTACATCCAAGCATTGAATATTGAGAGCTTACATCCATGTATTGAATATCGAGGGCTTAAATCTATGTAT
The DNA here is from genome assembly GCF_004210375.1 of Tachypleus tridentatus. Classification (NCBI taxonomy): domain Eukaryota; kingdom Metazoa; phylum Arthropoda; class Merostomata; order Xiphosura; family Limulidae; genus Tachypleus; species Tachypleus tridentatus. The sequence goes on along the minus strand of NC_134836.1, from coordinate 128,698,767 downwards.
TAAATATCAAGAGCTTACATCCATGTATTGACTATGAAGGGATTACATTCATTTACTAAGTATTTAGAAATTAAGCTTAGATACTCAACATTGTGGAATTATATCCAGATAATAAGCATTTAGGGATTGCATCCAGATGCTAAGCATTTTGAAATTAACCCTCTCACCCTGGGTATCCAATACTGTGCATGACCCAGAGTTTCTTATACTCAAAACTTTGTATAACTATATTTTATCTATGTTATACCAATTAGTATTGTATAAAATCATAGTTAACAATCCATATTGTATTTGTATAAAATCATAGTTAACAATCCATATTGTATTCATATAGAATCATAGTTAACAATCCATATTGTATTCGTATAAAAGTTCTTAATTCTACAATGAAATATGTTTAAAAATCTTGAATTTCCTCTCATATTACAAATATGACACATATTCACTAGGTCTCTTCTTCCTTTTATTTACAATCTTTTTTAAAAGTATAAAATTAAACATATTATTCACTGTAACATTGTTTTTGCTCAAACAAACTGTAAATTCTGTAGTCTTCAATTTTGTTTGGTTACAGAGCTGTCAGTAGATAATCAGAACCTTTCTACCACACCTATCTGTCACATTCTCTCTCTTTTAGGTTATTTTAAGAGTTCTCTCTTATGGTTAATTTATATTACATAAACCCAATAGAAAGGCAAGGATTTCACCTATTAAATAACATATCATACAACACTATATTCTTAAGAAATGATAGTCAGTTTTACTTAGAGTACAAGCAACATTCCTGTGAGAAACTTGAATAATTTGTAACAGTAAGAAAGCCAAAATATTGTGATAGGTAAGGAAAATTAGCTACATTTTGTATGCTGTTAGTCTATGTTATTTGGTGCATTATTTAATTAGATAAACATTATTTAGTGTATTATTATCATTAGTATAAAGAGTAGACTTGAAAGAAAAAAATAAGATTAGGTAAGTACTTTATTTCATGTTTATTCTTTATGTGTAATTATGAAAGTAACTAAAGTGTAAAAATATGGATCTTTTTAGATCAGTTAAAATTAGATGAAATAAAGTAAGTAATAATATTATAATGTTTTCATGAGGCAAGCACACAAACAACAGATGGGTAACATAATTCGATAGTGTAATGTGAGCTGCATGTGCCCTGAGAGTGATTTAAAAGCTTATAATGGCATAGATAGTAGTTAGACATGGCTCAAAGAGCAACCAGAAGAAGAAGGAGGGATAAAATATATATAAATAGATATACACCATTACAAGTTCAAAATAGAATATGTATATATATATATATATATACTATTACAAGTTCAAAATAGAATATGTATATATATATATATATACTATTACAAGTTCAAAATAGAATATGTATATATATATATATATATACTATTACAAGTTCAAAATAGAATATGTATATATATATATATACTATTACAAGTAGAATATATATATATATATATATATACTTCAAAATTATATATATATATATATACTATTACAAGTTCAAAATAGAATATGTATATATATATATACTATTACAAGTTCAAAATAGTATATATATATATATATATACAAGTTCAAAATAGAATATGTATATATATATATATACTATTACAAGTTCAAAATAGAATATGTATATATATATATATATACTATTACAAGTTCAAAATAATATATATATATATAAATAGATATATACTGTTACAAGTCTAAAATAAAAAATATATATGCACAAATAGATACACTATTACAAGTTCAAAATAAGAATATATGTATAAATATATATATATATACACACTATTACAAGTTCAAAATTAAAAAATATATAAATAGATATGTACTATTACAAGTTCAAAATTAAAAAATATATAAATAGATATGTACTATTACAAGTTCAAAATTAAAAAATATATAAATAGATATGTACTATTACAAGGTCAAAATAAAAATATATATATATAGATATATACTATTACAAGTTCAAAATAAAATATATATTAATAGATATATACTATTACAAGTTCAACATAAAATATATCGAGGGCTGTTCAAAATACTGCGGACTGGCGTCATAAAACAAAATGTACTTTATTTAGAAGTTACAGCTCTAAGACCCCTTCAAAGTACTCTCCTCCCAATGCACACACTTATACCAGCGGTGTTTCCACTTGTTGAAACAGTCCTGGTGCAGCTTCTTTTGTAATGTCCTACAGCTCCTTCGTCGCATTTGCCTTAATCTCGGGAATCGTCTCAAATCTTCTTCCTTTCAAGGGTCTTTTGAGTTTGGGGAACAAGAAAAAATCGCAAGGAGCAAGGTCAGGTGAGTAGGGGGGGTGGGGAAGAACAGTGGTCGAGTGTTTGGCCAAAAACTCGCGAGTTCTGAGGCACAAATTTCACAGCAGCGGTGCATCTTCAATTTTTTGGTCAAAATCAAAGATCCAACTGATATCCCACACTCTTCAGCAAGCTCCTGACAGTGAGGCGTCGATTTGCCCGCACCAGGGTGTTGATTTTGTCAGCGTGTGGGTCGTCAGTTGGCGTGGAAGGGCGTCCAGGATGCTCATCATCTTCAATGGACTGTCGACCATCCTTAAAACGTTCATGCCACTTGAAACATGCCGTGCGCTTCATAGCAACATCACCGTAAGCTGTGTTAAGCATAGCAAAGTTTCAGTCGCAGATTTTCCAAGTTTAACACAAAATTTCACAGCAAGTTGTTGCTCCTTCAGGTCATACATTCTGAAATCCGCCAAACGAAAAAATTGCACTTCACTTAAAACTGCGTAGCTAATACACAAATGAAGATATCTGCAGTCAGGAAATGGCGTCATAATCAGCTGATCTGTGCGAACCTAGTGACACCAAGCGGATTTCCCTGGAACCAACTGGAGCCGCGCAATTACATAAAAAAAATGTTCTCAACCCAAACCAGCAGTGTTTACATATATCAGTACAAACCTACTTAAGATAAATGAGTGTACTTTCATGTTACAATCCGAAATAATTCCTGAAAGAGAAGGTAATTTAGGTTTATCAGGTCAATTAAACTGACCAATTCCAATGTCATATAGGGTAGAGGAAATAAATCTGCAAAGACTTTGACAACAAAGAGGTCACATGGTTAGTTAAGTTAGAAGTATTAAATCTACAAAGACTTTAAATGAGTGCAAAGAGGTCATGTGATTGGTAAAGTAAGAAGTATTAAATCTACAAAGACTTTAAATGAGTACAAAGAGGTCACGTGATTGGTTAAGTAAGAAGTATTAAACCTACAAAGACTTTAAATGAGTACAAAGAGGTCATGTGATTGGTTAAGTAAGAAGTATTAAATCTACAAAGACTTTAAATGAGTACAAAGAGGTCATGTGATTGGTTAAGTAAGAAGTATTAAATCTACAAAGACTTTAAATGAGTACACATGATTGGTTAAATTTTACTGACCTATACTAATAGAGTTAAACTTGGGTGCTGAGAATGGAGTGTTAAAAGTACAGGTACCAAACATGAAGGTTTTATGTCTGAATACTGATCATTGAGAAATTTAGTCCATGTATTGAGCATGTAGGATACCAATATTGTGTATGTATAGATTAAGGTGTGTAATGAATTTTGGCCAACATTTGAATATGTTGAGGTTGTGCTCACATATTGAACATTTAGTTGTTATTCAACTTTCTTTTATGTCCAAAAGTAAAGTGTTATTATTAATTGTTGTTAGTCAAAATAAAAAGTTTAAACTTAGAAGAATATATAAATAATGATATTTTCTAATTATTTTGGTTTATTAATTTAACTTAACTATGTTAAATTACATGGTCTATGGCAGGGTTCCCAACCTTTTGCACTTTCATGACATGAAAATGTAATTGATGAAATAAAATTAATGTTATCCCAAGCTACTTCTAACAAGGCTACGTGACTCCCCTGCCAAGGCTTGTGACCCCAGGGTTTGCGACCCCAGCGACCACAGGTTGGGAACCCCTGGTCTATGGGGTCAGTTATTCTGATGTTCATATATTTAATTTTTTAAAATCAAATTCAGAAGTATAGGTGTACAATATCAGTTTGATAGGAAAACGTAATTAGGTTGTTTGACAATGTATTATGAAGACTTTTTATTCAACATTATTAGTTTTATTTCTGCAGAAAATAACTTACTTTTGTTTGTTGTATAATCCAAGCAATTGTACCTTTATCTATTACATATCCTAGCTCCGTGTACTAATTACAAACATCTCATCAGTGGACCAACTCCTCTTCCTGATGAAAACTTGAAAGCTTCAAGTAGTTTAAATTCAAATAGTGAACCACAGAATTCAAGATTAACACTGCAGAAGGGGCCAAATTCAGGTCTGTCATAAAATATAATGTGAATTTTAGGTATAAGATAACACATTAACAGTTTTCAAAACAAAGTGTTAATGTTTGTTTTTTTTCCATCTTATCTATGTTTTTGGTGAAATGTTTCTTTGTTTAAAGTAATAAGATTGAGACATTCTATCAAACAAATAGTACCTTCTCAAGAAATTTAAAAAATAAGTGTGTACTTTGAAAAAAAATCACATTGATAGAGATACATATTGCACTTAAATATTACAGTGTAGAAGAAATTATATTTAGCTCATGCATAGTTCATTACATTTTAGGTTGAGTGGCTAGCATGGGGATGTGAATGCATTATAGGAGTAATGGTCAGATTTCATTATCTGTTCATAAAATTAAATATGGACACTTTTGATTAGCTGCATAATTTTTAGCCTTTTAGCTAAAAATGTTAAGGTCAGTTAGAATGGACAGCCATTATATAGTTTTGAGCAAATTTTTGAAAGGTATAAATACTAATTTTTATATATAGCATACCATGTGTTTTCAGTGTTATTGAAAAATTTAAGTTTCAGAAATTCACTTTTTTGCCCTAATTAATGTGGAAAACTTTCATAATTTATATTACCAAGAATTATACATGTATGTTTTAAAGCTGCTTATTCATGTAATACAAGAAGAAACATCCACTTTTTCATTTCTAATTAACATATTTTTACAAATGTTATACACTCTATTTAATTGGAGGTTGAGAATTAATATGAATAAGCAAAGCTTATTTAGTGCCTTTGTTTAGTATTTATACCTTGTTTGGTAAATATCCAGTTACTTGTTTTAGATGGAGCATGGATCCCTGCTTACTTCGATAAAGATCAGTATCTTGAAGTTGACCTTGGAAAAACCCAGCCTGTATATGGTATCATTGTTAAAGGTCAGGACAAAGGTCAATCATGGGTCACAGCATTTAGGGTTATGTATAGCTCTAATGATCAGTCTTTCTCATTTGTGACAGAATCATCCAATTACAAAGTGGCTAAAGTAAGTGCCAGTTGTTTCTGTAGTTCAGTAATTTTAGAAATAAATGACAACTTGTTTTTTTTCAGTTGAACATTCTTTGTTTCTCTACATAGTTTCTGCAGGATAATTCTACTGAGACACAAATAATAACTGACAGTATGAAACTTTAATTGGTTTAATTAAGATATTCTGTTTAATTCTATAGAGCATTATTCTCAGTATATTGTTGAAAATTAATATTGTTATATATAGTAATCACTATTGAAAGTAAAAACTGAAAAAGCAAAAGTTAAGGTAAAAAAAAACAGATAAATGTTATCCTCTTTGTGACTTACGAATGTTTATGTGCCATCACACATATGCTGTTGAACCTTGCATGCAAGGATATAACATCTTGTCTGTCTTTACAAATTCCAAAGTGAGAGAGCTGCTGTTTCTCATCCAACAGTTATGACCATAAATTAACAGATACAAAGGATAACATTTAAAGTTTATCACCTTAACCTTTCTGTTTCAGTCCTTATTTACAGTAGTATGTGGTTACTATAGATAATTTAAAATATTTGTGATGACAAGAAACCCACTTGAAGTAAAAATGTGTCTCAAGATGGCTGGTATGGGTATTAAGTTACAAACTCTCTTTGTTAACCTAAAGATGACCTTGAAGTTTGAAACATTGTTTTCTACTTTATTTCAATAAAAGTTTTAATACTCATATTAGCCAACTTTAGACACAATTTAAACTTTCAGAAATACGCTTTACCTCATATAATTCCAAATGGAAACTGTAGAGTCAGTTAGAAGTTTCTGTATAAACCAGTTGAAATTTCTTACAATTTTTATGGTATATTTTTAGTATAATGCTCTTAAGAAAACTGCAAAGTGAAACATTGTGTTTCTAATTAAATATTAATAAAAATCAATAACAACAGAATTTGGTATTATAAAGTCGTTTATTTCTAGATATATATATAATACTGAATTCTAGTTTTGGTAGATGAAGAAGAGAAATTACATAATTCTTGTAGATGATCTTTTGGATTCTCCAAGATGTGTTTGGCTTTTCAATATTTAACTTAATGTCATTAAAATTTAATCAGTGATTATACTGAATTGAACATCTTAGATCTAATCATTTCTATCACAAATTTCTAGGTTTTTACAGGCAACTATGATAGTTTTTCAGAGGTAAAACATATATTTGTAAATCCATTTGAAGCAAGATATATTAGAGTTCAACCATTGGAATGGGTCAGACAGATTGCATTACGTTTGGAACTCTTGGGATGTGAAGGTGAGTACAGTATGTGAGTAATTTAAATAGTAATCTCATTTCATGCTCTTAAACAGTTGTTTACAGTGTAGTATAAAATATGTTTATTCCTCTTAACCAGTTGTTTACAGTGTTGTACAAATTGTTATACCTCTTAAACAGTTGTTTACAGTGTTGTATAAAATGTTATACCTCTTAAACAGTTGTTTACAGTGTGGTATAAAATATATTTATACCTCTTAAACAATTGTTTACAGTGTGGTATAAAATATGTTTATACTTCTTAAACAGTTGTTTACAGTGTGGTATAAAATATGTTTATACTTCTTAAACAGTTGTTTACACTGTTGTAAAAAATGTTATACCTCTTAAACAGCTGTTTACAGTGTTGTATAAAATGTTTAGACATGAAATAAAACAGTACCTTAAAAATTGAGCAGTTTATCAAATTATTTTCATTGACTTTAAAGTAGGAAATTGATTAAAAATATTAAATGTTTGTGTGGAATGTAATTTTTGTTCCTTGTTTCTTAGGTATACCCAAACCTTCGACAGTAGCACCAACCCCTTCACCAGGTAAATGTTCATAGAATAAATCTTTAGAATTTTAAATTTTTTTATGATACCTTTGTAAAGCAGGTGTTTCATTTAATATCAAAATGTATTTCAGTCTAATGCTTTAATTTATCTGATTTTTATTTGATGTATGTAAATGAAGATAATGAGTGTGAAGGTATAGGTAGAATACTGAAAACAATTTGGTTTTTCTTCATACATGCAGCACACAATTGTATATATATATATATGTAATGTGTTTTTTAATAGTAATAGACAATGAAGCTATAATATGTTTTTCCTATTACAATAATCTTATTTTCACATCTCTTGTGAAAAAGACATAAAATTAAAACCTACATTTTGCAAGTACTGATAATAATTATCAATTTTCACTAAAAATTAAAAGTTGCTTATTTTCACTCATGAAATAGTTTTAATAGGATTCTTAGTATGTATTCCATCACATGAAGTTCTTTAAAGCTGATATACTGGCATACAAAGCTTCAGAAAATGCAAATAAATACTTAGTAATAAGTAGAATACAGATTTATTATCTTCTTGATTTTAATTTTTGTGACTTACCTGGTATCTATAAAAATGAATTAAAATGCTAAAAACTGAGAAGAGTAATCGAACTTTTTGTAGCTGGTAAAATAACATAAGTAACTGTGTCTAACCTTTTGTAACTGGTACAATAATACAGAAGTAACTGTATCTAACCTTTTGTAGCTGGTAAAATAACAGAAGTAACTGTATCTAACCTTTTGTAACTGATAAAATAACAGAAGTAACTGTATCTAACCTTTTGTAACTGATAAAATAACAGAAGTAACTGTATCTAACCTTTTGTAACTGATAAAATAACAGAAGTAACTGTGTCTAACCTTTTCTAACTGTTACAATAATACAGAAGTAACTGTGTCTAACCTTTTGTAACTGGTACAATAATACAGAAGTAACTGTATCTAACCTTTTGTAACTGTTACAATAATACAGAAGTAACTGTGTCTAACCTTTTGTAACTGGTACAATAATACAGAAGTAACTGTATCTAACCTTTTGTAACTGGTACAATAATACAGAAGTAACTGTATCTAACCTTTTGTAACTGGTACAATAATACAGAAGTAACTGTATCTAACCTTTTGTAGCTGGTAAAATAACAGAAGTAACTGTGTCTAACCTTTAGTAGCTGGTAAAATAAAAGTAACTGTATCTAAGAGAAGTAACTGTGTCAAATCTTTGTAGCTGGTAAAATAACAGAAGCAACTGTGTATGATTATTGTTGTAGATTAACAGAAATAGCTGTGTTCAACCTTTATAGCTGGTAAAATAACAGAAGTAACTGTGTCTAACCTTAGTAGGTGGTTAAATAAAACAAACATAGCCGTGTTGTACCTTTATAGCTGGTAAAGTAACAAATAAATAATTTTGTCTAATCTTTGTTGCTGGTTATTTAATACAGAAGTAGCTGTATCCAATCTTTGTCCCTGTTTATCTAACACAAAAATAGCTGTATACAATTTTTGTTGCTAGTTATACAACACAGAAATAGCTGTATCCAATCTTTGTCACCGTTTATCTAACACAAAAATTGCTGTATCCAATCTTTGTTGCTAGTTATACAACACAGAAATAGCTGTATCCAATCTTTGTCACCGTTTATCTAACACAAAAATTGCTGTATCCAATCTTTGTTGCTAGTTATACAACACAGAAATAGCTGTATCCAATCTTTGTCACTGTTTATTTTACACAGAAATACCTGTATCCAGTCTTTGTTTCTAGTTATATAACACAGAAATATATCACATGCATCCAATTTTGTTGCTACTTATCTAACACAGAAATAGCTGTATCCAGTCTTTGTTGCTGGTTATATAATCCAGAAATAGCTGTATCCAGTGTTTGTTGCTAGCTGTATCCAGTTTTTGTTGTAGTTATCTAATACAGAAATAGCTGTATCCAGTCTTTGTTGCTGGTTATATAATGCAGAAATACCTGTATCCAGTCTTTGTTGCTGGTTATATAATGCAGAAATACCTGTATCCACTCTTTGTTGTTAGTTATCTAATACAGAAATAGCTTTATCCAGTCTTTGTTGGTGGCTAGCTAACACAGAAGTAGCTGTATCTAATCTTTGTTTTAGTTATATAAATAACTGAGTCTAATCTTTATTGCTGGTTAGTTTGTGTGGCTAGCTAACACAGAAGTAGCTGTATCTAATCTTTGTTTTTAGTTATATAAATAACTGAGTCTAATCTTTATTGCTGGTTAGTTTGTGTGGCTAGCTAACACAGAAGTAGCTGTATCTAATCTTTGTTTTTAGTTATATAAATAACTGAGTCTAATCTTTATTGCTGGTTAGTTTGTGATAGTTATTTTCAAGTTTTTGTGCTCATTACCATCAAAGTAGCTTTTTGAGTCTTTCTTGCTTATTGACACAAAAGTAAATATACAATACAGTTTCTTGTACACTGAGTAACTAGCATAATAATATTGGTGCTGTAATGTAATTGAAACAAACAATTTATGTTTTGTAATTAAATTGTATTTTGTTTCTTAATGCTGTTTTTCTTAACCTTGTTGGTTTAGAAACTTGTATTTATTAGTTATTAGGTCAAATTTAGTATAGATATATTTATATAGCTTACTTTAATTTTGAAATGAAAAATAATTATTTAACAGAAATTTTCCTTTTTTTTTCCTTAAAAAGTCTACAAAGCTATGGCTTTATAAAGTACTGGAAACCAGTGTAATAAACTCATTACACAGAAATATTTAAAGATTAATAAATATTATTATGTTGCTTGTGTTTAATTTCACAAAATACAGTAATGATTCTTTAACCACTCTCTGAATAGTATGTCAAGATAAAATGGGATTAGAGAATGGTAGAATAACACCTGATCAGGTCAGAGTTACTTCTTCTAAAGGACCAAACTTTGGGCCTTCTGCAATTGCACTAAACTCACTTGCAACAAAAGGTTCAGCTGGAGGGTGGGTAGCTAAGGAAGAGGATTCAAACCAGTTCGTTGAGGTAAAAGTATCTTGAAATATCTTTTCTACTTTCTAATAAGAATACCAAAATATTGTATTTTTTGTGATTCTTATGTGGTTTGAAAGATTAAGGTGTTATGAAGAATGTAAGTCGTAAAAGTACACAAGTATGTAAATTGCTTCAAACACAGTGAAGACTTATAAAACACTAATTTTCAACATTTGTCTTTTATTTAAAATACACTAAACTGTAAATGTTATTCCATTACAGATATCCTCTTAAAACTGTTATCTGTGATTTGTCTTTGCACAGATAGTTTTATTTATGGTATTTTCTACAGATAGAATTGTATGCCATCATGTCTAACATAGCTAGAAAGACTCAGTATTGAAAGAAATGCCATCACTGTAGAGACTTCATGGACAATAGATGCATTTACAATTTTATTTATAAATTTCTACTCCTTTAAATAAGCAATGATATGAGTAACAGAGATACAAACGCGTGCTGTTCAATGATCTGAGTAACAGAGATACAAACACGTGCTGTTCGATGATCTGAGTAACAGAGATATAAACAAGTGTTGTTCGATGATCTGAGTAACAGAGATACAAACACGTGCTGTTCGATGATCTGAGTAACAGAGATACAAACACGTGCTGTTCCATGATCTGAGTAACAGAGATACAAACACGTGCTGTTCGATGATCTGAGTAACAGAGATACAAACACGTGCTGTTCGATGATCTGAGTAACAGAGATACAAACACGTGCTGTTCGATGATCTGAGTAACAGAGATACAAACATGTGCTGTTCAGTATGAAATTTTTGCACTGATGTTTGGCTTATTGGTTTCATTTATTTTCCAGTTTTTGGTGTTTAATACCTGTAATTATAAGTATGGTGTAGACATTGTAAACATTTTGGTATAAACTTTGTGTTATATAGTAATCTGCTGACCATTTGATATATTGTATGTATATACTTACACTACTTTTTTGATAAATATTTAATTAAGACATAATAAATTTATAAATGATATAAGTCTTCCCAATTTTACCTGTATTTCAAAGGAAAAGTCTGAAAATTATCTTTCTAAGTGTGTTTTATAACAGTAAACTTAACATTTTGTATATAAATAATTTGAAGTTATAGCAAACAAAATTGCGTGAGGCATTTTACTGAAATCAATTGTTTTAATATTCCATTTCATTGAAAGTATTGTTCTCACATATGTTTCAACATGTACTAGACATTTTACTGAAAGTAGTGTTTCAGTATATGTTTCAAACATGCATTAAACATTTTACTGAAAACTTTGCTTCAATATGTTTCAAACATGCACTAGATATTTTACTAAATGTATTGATTCAGTATATGTTTCAAACATGCACCAGACATTTTAATAAAAGTATTGATTCAGTATATGTTTCAAACATGCACCAGACATTTTAATAAAAGTATTGTTTCAGTATGTATTTCAAATATGCACTAGACTTTTGCTGAAAATATTGTTTCAGTATATGTTTCAAAGTTGCACTAGACATTTTACTAAAAGTATTGTTTTCATATATGTTTCAAACATGCACTAGACATTTTACTGAAAGTATTATTTCAATATATGTTTTAAAGTTGCACTAGACATTTTACTAAAAGTATTATTTCAATATATGTTTCAAAGTTGCACTATACATTTTACTGAAAATTTTGTTTCAGTATATGTTTCAAAGATGCACTAGACATTTTAGTGAAAAATTTCAGTATATGTTTTAAACATGTACCACACATTTTACTCTATTGTTTCAAAATATGTTTCTCACATGCACTAGACATTTTAATAAAAGTATTGTTTCAGTATTTGTTTCAAAGGTGTTCTAGACATTTTGCTGAAAATATTGTTTTGTTATATGTTTCAAACATGCACTAGATATTTTACTAAATGTATTGATTCAGTATATGTTTCAAACATGCACTAGATATTTTTCTAAATGTATTGATTCAGTATATGTTTCAAACATGCACTAGATATTTTACTAAATGTATTGATTCAGTATATGTTTCAAACATGCACTAGTTATTTTACTAAATGTATTGATTCAGTATATGTTTCAAACATGCACTAGATATTTTACTAAATGTATTGATTCAGTATATGTTTCAAACATGCACTAGATATTTTTCTAAACGTATTGTTTTGTTATATGTTTCAAACATGCACTAGATATTTTACTAAATGTATTGATTCAGTATATGTTTCAAACATGCACTAGTTATTTTTCTAAATGTATTGATTCAGTATATGTTTCAAACATGCACTAGATATTTTACTAAATGTATTGATTCAGTATATGTTTCAAACATGCACTAGTTATTTTTCTAAATGTATTGATTCAGTATATGTTTCAAACATGCACTAGATATTTTACTAAATGTATTGTTTTGTTATATGTTTCAAACATGCACTAGATATTTTACTAAATGTATTGATTCAGTATATGTTTCAAACATGCACTAGTTATTTTACTGAAAGTTGTTTTAGAAGTACACCTTCACAGCTGCAGATGTGATTTGTATGAATAACTTTCAAGTTGTATCTCACAGAATGTTCCATAATTCTTGATGATGAGAAACCCAATTGAAATAAAAATATATCTCAGATAAGCTGCTGTGGGTATTAACACTTTTATTGATAAGCAAAGAATGATGTTTTGTCCTTCCCAGGTCATGTTTGGGTTAAAAATGAGATGCAATGTTCCGTAATGCCTTTAAGAGTCCACTTTTCCTCATTAATCCAAGTTTGTGGGGATGTGGTCCATATGTGCTTTCCAGAGTGTCATTCAACATCATGTTGTGTTTGATGTGAAAGTTATCAGATGTTAATTTGACCTTGCATTTCTGGTTTAGTAACATATTATCTTAGAAGAGGGTAAGTATCAGGTAAAATATAGTGGGATGCTGAAAAACATTAGGTTTGTATCTGAAAGTTACTAGAGGTTTTGCATGTGTAATGTGCAAACTGTAAGATGTAATTTTATTCTTCACATGTATTTCACCTTTCTATCCAACTTTTCTGAGTCACTGACAGCATCCAATCCATACATGTCACAAGTACAAGTATTTTTGAACATATTTATTGCATACAACTGACTTGCATATTCTACTTAAAGCTTTCCATATTTTATGTAAATACAACAGTAATTTTGAAAATTATATTTGATATTACTTCTCCAGTATGGGACCAAATTTGTTCATGTTGCATTAAAGCTGATTCAACTTTCAAATGTTGTCAGTTAATGTTTTAACCAAAGTTGATGTACATTATTCGTGTTTGCTGCAGTATTGTGTATCACCACCTTTAGCCTATACATGATTCAGTTCTTTCTGTTTTATTACTGAAATGTATTTTATAATGCTAATTTTGAAAATTCACCTTTTATACAGCTTCATTTTTATATAATTTATTTTATTAATTAAAGAAAGTTAAATAAGTTTTATCAAACTTAAAAGGGGCTTAGATGGAGTACAGTAATACTAACAGTTTAAATTAAGACTTAATTTAAAGTGTGGCTACATGTGCATGGCATGTATGTAAATCCAGTTCAAAGTAATGTTGCGTCTCCTTTTTAAATTATTATGACAGGAAAAGTAGATATTATATATGTATGTGTTATTTTTTGTAGTTCATAAAATGTTCAGGATATTCTAACATACTATTTAATGACAGAAAATATTTTAAATATTTTAAGATCAACCTTCTGGCACCCAAGAACCTGACTGGTTTAATCACACAAGGACGTAATGGAATATCCCAGTGGGTCACTTCTTACTACATTGCTTACAAGAGTACTAAAGATGCCCCCTACAATTATTTATTAGAGAATAAAAAACCAAAGGTAAATTATTCATTTTTCACTTTGCACGTATCTTTTTAGGATGATAATGAAATATAGCTTTACTTGTTTTTCACATTATTCATATTCTTAGCATAAGTTGACATAATCATTATGTTGTATCTCTTGTTAGCATAAGTTGACATAATCATTATGTTGTATCTCTTGTTAGCACAAGTTGACATAATCATTACGTTGTATCTCTTGTTAGTACAAGTTGACATAATCATTATGTAGTACCACTGGTTGGCATAAATTAAAATAATTAAAGCACTGTTATATGGCATTAGTTAATTAACAGTGTATCTCTTTTAGAAAAAAATTCAACTACAGGTATATCATTTAATAAGATTTCCCAAATATTTTGAAATGATGTACACTTTTTTCTTTAACTTTTAATACTGTCAAATAGGATTTTAATTTATTATTAAAACTCTTCTGCTGATTGTGAAACATCTTTTCAAAGATTACTGTGGCTCAGATCTGGATTTCATTTGTTTTCAGATCTTTGCTGCTAACTTTGACAGTGATACGCAAGTTACAAACTACTTTCCAAAAATGATTAGGGCTCAGTTTCTTCATATTCATCCTTTCAGATGGCATAATTGGATAGCAATGCGCCTCGAACTTCTTGGTTGCTTTGAGGCGACAAGTAAGTTGTACAATTAGAAGAATATTTATATAGGACTTGTATCTGGGTTAAATTTGTGTACTGTGTAATATTTTGTTTATAACTATTAAGCAATTTTTTATGTTAACTCTAATTTGACAAACAATAATAGAAAATAAGATTAACAGATAAGTGTAATTGACTTAAAGACTTATCTTTTTCCTGACTTAAATAGATTACTTGCCTGTAATGTTGACTGTTGTCTTGAGTAATGATATAACTTTATTTTTTCAGCTGAAGTTATTTCTGAACTTCCAGTTACTTCAACTACCCCTTTCATTATTTCTAGTAAGTTTTGTATTGTGAAAATATCACAAATAAGTAAAAAAACAGAGAGTTGGAAATATACATTATTTATAATCAACAACTTGAAATTGAAATTGTATTTAAATTTAAGTTCATAAAAGTTTGTACAGATAGATTAAATACATGTAGGATTAATAAAAATACAGAATCCTCTAACAACACTTTCAAAGTGGTAATTTCCAACATTGGAGGTAAACTATTGAAGAAAGGTCCACCTTTCAAGAACACTTGGTTTATAGGGTCCTGTATTTTTGTCTTAAATTGGTTTTATTTTAGATTAACATGTTCTTTTAACATCATAATGTAGTTTTAGTTCCAGGCTACAGTGCAATTTATAAAAATAAATTTAACATGATTAAGTAGTTTCTAAATGTGAAAAGAGTATTTATGAATTATAAGTATTGTTTCTTTATTAACAAGATATTAATATCTTAAAGAAACTCCTATACATGTTATTTAAAATGTCACAATGGTACCTTCAGTACAAAAAAAATATTTTTTTTGGTTTAAGATATTATTATTTTCAGAATGTAAGGAACCAATGGGACTAGAGAATGGTCAGATTCAAACAGGTGATATACTCGTGTCATCCTCTCTGAGTCCCCAGAGTGGCTCTAATCGTATTCGACTCAATACTGAGTCTGGTGCAGATGGGACTGGAGGATGGGTAGCAAAAGTGAATGATCAGAAACAGTTTGTTGAAATCAGTTTTCCTTCTATAAGAGAGTTGTCTGGAATTATAACTCAGGGTAAGAAAAATAACTTTAGTTTAGGAACATTTGAACATGTAGATGTCATGATACTTTAGCTTTATGTCTTAGCTCTCTAACCCTGGATATCCTTTGCTGCACATGACAGAATGTTTAGTGTCTCACATCCAACATTTTATCTATGTTATACCAATTAGTATAGTATAAAATCATAGTTAACAATCCATATTGTATTCATATATAAGTTTAAGTTCTTAATTGTACAAGGAAATATTTTTTTTAAAATCCTTAATTTCCATCATCTCTTAAAAGAGTTAGAAATTCAACATAAATTACTCACTATAGAGTAATTATTACTTAGCAAACTATACTTTTTATAGCCTTCAATTTTACTTGGTTACAGATCTGTCAGTAGATAATCAGAACCTTTCTACCACATCCATCTGTCACATTGTCTCGTTTTTAGATTATTTTAAGAGTTCCTCTTGTGTTTAATTTATATTACATAAACTTAATTGAAAGTCAAGGATTTCATCTGTTAAATGACATATCATAAAACACTGTATTCTTAAGAAACAATGGTCAGTTTCACTTTAGGATATTTTAGGGATTACACAAAGGAAACTTCAGATTTTTTTATGAGGAACAGTATTTTTAATTTTAAAGTGCATGTTACTTTTCACAAAGAATATTCAAACCAAATACTCAATATATTCATGAACAAATCTTTATTTTACTAAAACTACTTCACTAAAAATATGATACATATGTTTTGTATGTAAAAGACACAATGTTTACTAAAACACTGCTTAATTTTCTGAAGATGTACACAATATACTGAAAGTTAGAAGCATTAAATCTGCAGACTTTAAATGAGTGCAAAGAGGTCACATGATTGGTCAAGTAAGAAGTATTAAATCTACAAAGACTTTAAATGAGTACAAAGAGGTCATGTGATTGGTTAAGTAAGAAGTATTAAATCTACAAATACTTTAAATAAGTACAAAAAGGTCACGTGACTGGTCAAATTGATCAAGCCTGTGTTGAAATAGTTCAATCAGTCATGGATATGTTATATTTTAGCTTTATATCTTAAACCAGTCATATAGATTTGATTGTATTTCAACTTATGTGTTACACACATTACTTACCATTGTTAAATTTTGAAGTATTTTAGTACACTTGAAGACTTAGAATTTTATTTTTGGAGTTTTTGTATAGTTTTTATACAATTTTTAAAATTGTTACTTGATTTCTGCTAATTAGGCCGTGAAGATGCAGATAATTGGGTAACAAATTTTGCTGTTTTCTATACTATTGATCATAAGAAGTGGACTAGTGCCAGAAACATTGTTGGTAATGAGGTAAATAGCTACATTTTCTAAATGTTTGAAAATATTTAGATTTTTTTTTTATTTGATGGGTCTTATTGCTATGTAATAAAACCCTTTAAATGCAGTAATTATGTAAAATGCAGTTTAGTTGCAAGCTCACAGTTTCATAATCTCAAGGAGTTTTACAATAAAAGTAAAGAACACCTAGAGCCCAGTTATTACAACATTTATTACAACTTTACTGGTAACTTTTACTTAGTTTTAAATTTTTATATAATTCCAAAGATATTCCTGATCTTTATACAAGAAAAGTTATTCACATGCATCTAATGAGTATTCACAGAGAACTCAAGCAGAAAAATAACTTTGAGCCTGCAAATGAATGATATTATATTCAGTTGATTAATTATTCTTTTGGTTAAACTAACTTTTTATTCATACTTGAAGTTCTATCAGTACTTAATCTGTCTTTGTAGGAAGATGTGTACTAATTTATTCAGTTCAATGTGAAAAATGATCCTGTGTGATTAAGTTACATCTTGATTTGTGTCAGAAGAAATTGTAGATGAATAACTCACAAACACTCATTTCTAACAAAATATTTATCTAACTCACACTCGTGTTAATTTGAAACTATATCCAGATGTTTCCAACCAAAGAATTTGTTACACTTCAGTACTTCTAAACCTACTATTTCTTGACTTTGTTCATTCTTAATGTGGAAATGTCTCATGATGGAGGTATTGTAAGGTATTATTTTGTGGCAAGGTTAAGTTTTCACTAAATCAGAAAAACTGTTTGTGAAATTAAAATTGTTTTATTACATAGTTACCACTACATACATGTAGGTGTAAATAAATTTTCTGTTTTATGATTGTCTATACAAATCACAATTGTTTTACATAAGTAAAATTTAGAATGTACCTTTCATGAAGATATAAACAATTATATAGTTAATATACTTAACTTCATTATATAATACTTCATCCACTAAATGTCTTTTCCTGTGTTTTTAGTGATTGGTGTTATTGAATTTTGTTTGGTGATGACATACTCTTCTAATTTGCTCTGTCTGCCGAGATGAAACATTTTTAGTTGTGTTTATTAATGAATTTGGTATAAACATTGTATAACGAGAAAATACACAATATTTTCCTGTTCTGACAGCAGTGTTAACTTTGTACCAGTTTATGTCAATATTGTTTTGTACAAGAGGATTACATTTGTAGTCACTATCTGTGTATGAAAAGAGTTTTACAAAGACCCTAGCTGATATAAACAAAAGTCACTAAGACTGAACCTTTCTCACAGTTTAGTAGAATATTGTTACAGCTACGTGCCGTTTTTACATGAAATATGGTGTATTTTATTACTGAATGTTTTTATTATTTTCTTTACTAGAGGTAGTATTCTCTCCTTTTTACTTCTACTTCTGGTTTTGTTTAACACCTTACTCACACCATATTATTAGTAACAGGTTGTAAACAAGCACAGATTTCACATCTACTTCTGGTTTTGTTTAACACCTTACTCACACCATATTATTAGTAACAGGTTGTAAACAAGCACAGATTTCACATTTACTTCTGGTTTTGTTTAACACCTTACTCACACCATATTATTAGTAACAGGTTGTAAACAAGCACAGATTTCACATCTACTTCTGGTTTTGTTTAACACCTTACTCACACCATATTATTAGTAACAGGTTGTAAACAAGCACAGGTTTCACATCTACTTCTGGTTTTGTTTAACACCTTACTCACACCATATTATCAGTAACAGGTTGTAAACAAGCACAGATTTCACATCTACTTCTGGTTTTGTTTAACAACTTACTCACACCATATTATTAGTAACAGGTTGTAAACAAGCACAAATTTCACATCTACTTCTGGTTTTCTTAGACTAAAAAAAATGTCAGACTCTTCATAGTTCACCTTCTACCTCCAGATGATCAATGAAAATCTAAAAATATGTGTTTCTTTTGACAATTATAGGATTCCATACAATTATACTATGGAACAGTGGATAGTTTCTATAGTTACAGAAACTGACACTTAGGGCTGAATATCGTACACAACCTTGACTGTCTTTAGGATGTTTGAAATTATAAATTAATAAAAATTGTATATACATCAAATACATTAATGGACTGTAGGGTATGTGTTATCTTCATACTACAAGTATGTTTAATATATGTATTAGTATTTTTATTTGGTTTTATTTAATTTAAGAACTCGTATAAAAACATAATATATCTCAAAAATATTTAGTACCATACACATTTGCATACAAATTTTCATGTTTTGATTGACAGAACATATTTTGGCAATTGAAAAACTAAAATTTTGCCAATTGCAGTTCTTACGATTGATTTGTATTCTTCTTTCTAAAGGTTTTCAAAGGAAATACTGACCGCAATTCTTTAGTTTACAATTTATTTAACACTTCAGTTAGTGCTGTAGCTGTCAGAATTGTACCTTTGGAATTTTACGGAGGAATTAGCATGAGATTGGAATTACTTGGCTGCTTTGAACCTTATGGTGAGTTCTGCAGTGAAATCTTCAATTTATTTTAAAATAGAGGCATGTCAGCTAGGAAATATTAAGAGATTGTTCTATTTTTAATCAAACAATTATAAATAAACTATAATATGTTGGATTTTATTTTGATTATTTTATACTGACAGTGAAAGACCTCAAGATTTAGTTTGCTTACTTTGCCTTCTATTTGTTCTTTTATTTAGAAACATGTATAAGATACGGTCCTTGGATCAGTTTGAGTACTCCGAAACCTGGAAATGTTGGGGACCAAGAGCCAATAAAAAAGATTGTAGGTGTCAGTGGTGGTTGTCTCAATCCAGTACGTATTCAGTGTCGGGAATATGTAACACATAAAGATTACTCTACTATGCAACAAAAAGTGACCTGTGACCTATCTAGAGGGCTTTTGTGTCGAAACCAGGACCAGTCACAAAACTACTGTTTTAACTATGAAGTGAGAATAGGTTGTTGGATCTGTGGTAAGTGCATGGTTAATAATTATATTGTATCTTTTTATAGCAAAACTGATTTTATTTAACTTTGACACTCACAGAAATATCACATATCTCAGAGGTGAAAAGAATGGAATATTCCACTATGGTATGAGTAAATTAAAAGGAGGAAAAAAGACTTGTGATAGAAACTGGTAAATGATGTTTTAATTTTCACAATGTTCCTTGTTATGATGCTCTTGTAGTGATTTTAAACTTTGATGGAACAGAAGGTTTGATACACCAAAGGTTTATCAAACAAATAATGATGGACATGAACATCATCCAACAGACCTAAAGATGTATACCTTAATATTTTAAAAATAAGATAACATTATTAAATATATCATTGTAAATAAAAATAATAATTACAAATTGAGGTTTGAAATATATTTAATATTTTTCTATAAATGTTAATAATAATAACAGATAAATAGGGTGACAGATAAATAGGGTGATGTACATTGTTGTGAAGGAACATTTTCATATTTCTAAATTTGGAAAGATAATTAGTAATTTTATGTATAAAAAGCAAAATAACAGAGATAAATTAATATTCAAAAAATATTAATAATAAATGTACATATATACTTGCATATACCCAAAGATAGTGTGAGCTTATATGATTTTTATATAAGTACAGCCAAATTCTTATGTCTAGATACACAAATACTTGAGTAAGAAAGTATATTATGCTAACTTATTAATAAGTAGACAGACATAGATTTGTAAGAATAATGAAGTGATATATTTGTGGTGGAACGTACTACATGTTTTGACGCAACATTGCTCAGGTATCTGCAGGTGAACAGATATTTAATTTTAAATCTGTACATAGAAGTTCTTGGTTTATTCTGTTGTCAGTATTAAAATATCACCTAGTCAAACACTTGAATACATTTGTAACTTCCACAACTATGGCCTAGACAACCCCGTGTGAAACATTTCACTGATTGTCGTGATATCTTTAGTCACATTATAATTACTGGTTCTGTGTTACTAATCAAAAGGAAGAGACAGCAAAGCAAACTCATCTGTTGAATTGGCACCATTTATTTGGAAGAAATGAATGATTGTTCGTTCTGTAACATATGAATGTGTATGGTTCCATACATACTATATTTTTCTATTCTTTCTGTTTGTGTATACATGTGGGTGTATTTTATTTTTAGATGCCAGACGACTAGCTATCATTTTGAAACTTAGAAACATTAAGTCATTGCTTTGTAACAGTTCACATCACCTTAGCTGTTATTGTTGTTAACATTTAAAAAAACACTTTTTTTAAATATATTTGAAACCCCAGTCTTTGACTAGTATTTAAATTTATACTGATATATAAATATTTATATTTATGTTATTCTGTTTTGAAACTAAATTTTTAATTTACTAGTAACTCGCATCTTTAGATCTATAGTTTAATGCTTACTTTGAGTGTTCAGAGTGTGTCAATCCATTGTGGTATCAAACTTCCTGCTTCTCAAAATTTAAAATCCCCATAGGAAGAGTGCCCCCTCCTGAACATTAAAACATGTGTATTTATCATTTACTGTTTTCTTGTGGTAGAAGTTTTTGATAATGGTAGAGGAGAGATTTACCCAAAGATTGCTAGAAATTAGTTCACCGAGAACTGTGATACTTTTCTGAGATCACCTTTCAGTAGTCTATATCATATACTCTAACAATAATAGTTTAAGTAATATATATGTAAAAACAGATAATGATGGAGACTGCGCTAAATTGCCAGAAGTACATTTTTTACTGGCTAAATTCCAATAATTATGAACCCATTGTCTAGTTCTGGAATGGTATAATGTAGTTTATTCACCAAACTAAATAAACGTTTACGAGAATATCAGTTTTTTCATATGTTCTGAACTGTACGAACACTTTCTGCTCCTCCTATTTTTGGTTATTTGTTTATAAACACTATATTTGTCGTTTAATTTACATACAAATGTATGTAGATGTGTGTTGGTATAATATTTATAATATACCATACTTCTACTAGCCTAATCATGATACTTTTTAAGTTATGAGCAAATAACCACTCAAGACGTAGGGGTACGAACAATTTCTGTCGTAACTGTAAGTACATGTTTATATGGAAATGCAGTACACATTTAAAATAGACATTTTAAGAAGTTAAACACTTTGATAAAGTTAATCAAAAAGAACTTGGATTTATTTGCAAGACAGAAAATAATTAATACAAAAATTAGATCAACCCAAATGCAATCAAACAAAGAAAGAAATGACAAATATGTTAACTTCACAATATTATCTTATATAATTACATTACAGCCTGCTTAAAAAACATTACACCTTCCCTATCAATTCCACATAGTCATAATAAAAACATTACTTAAACTCAGTGATGTCGAGAAAACCCACTTGTAGAGAAATATATATGCAAAAACGGCTCGTTTGGGTTGAGAAGATATTTTACATAGAAGAGCGAATGTTTGTATGTTCTTCGAATCTGGTTTCTATTTTTCTACTTGTTTCTCCAATATAGAAATCGTGGCAGTTAACACATTGTATTTTATAAATAATGTTTGTGTGGTGTTTGTCACTGTAGTTTTTACATAGGATCGACCTCAGTTTTGTGCCTGGTTTTTGAATAAATTTGGTATTAACAGGAGAAGGTCGAAACGTTGTTCGCTCTTCTATGTAAAATATTTTCTCAACCCAAACGAGCCGTTTTTGCATATATATTTCTCTACAAGTGGGTTTTCTCGACATCACTGAGTTTAAGTAATGTTTTTATTATGACTATGTGGAATTGATAGGGAAGGTGTAATGTTTTTTAAGCAGGCTGTAATGTAATTATATAAGATAATATTATGAAGTTAACATATTTGTCATTTCTTTCTTTGTTTGATTGCATTTGGGTTGATCTAATTTTTGTATTAATTATTTTATGTCTTGCAAATAAACCCAAGTTCTTTTTGATTAACTTTATCAAGGTGTTTAACTTCTTAAAATGTATATTTTAAATGTGTACTGCATTTCCATATAAACATGTACTTACAGTTAGACAGAAATTGTTCGTACCCCTGCGTCTTGAGTAGTTATTTGCTCATAACTTAAAAAGTATCATGATTAGGCTAGTAGAAGTATAGTTTATTATAAATATTATACCAACACACATCTACATACATTTGTATGTAAATTAAACGACAAATATAGTGTTTATAAACAAATAACCAAAAATAGGAGGAGCAGAAAGTGTTCGTACAGTTCAGAACATACGAAAAAACTGATATTCCCGTAAAAGTTTATTTAGTTTGGCGAATATACTACATCATTTCAGAACTAGACACTGGGTTCATAATTGTTGGAATTTAGCCAGCAAAAAATGTACTTCTGGCAATTTAGCGCAGTCTCCATCATTATTTGCCTGGTCATCATGGCGAACAGGAAACAACTGTCCAGTGATTTAAAAAACCAAATTATTGTAAAATACAAGTATCATGTATCTCTTTCCAATATTGCTACACAACATAATGTCCCGAAATCTACTGTTCAAAGCATAATTGCCAAGTTTAAACTTACAGGATCAACTTCTAACCTCCCTCGTTCTGGACGACCCATCAAATTTCCAGAGAGAGCCAAGAGGAAGGTTCTCAGAGAAGCTAGTAGAAACCCTCATTTAACATGTAATGACATACCGAAACTGGTAAGGAAAACTGGGGTTGAAGTAAGCATCTCTACAGTTACGAACATGTTACGCTCCTTTGGGTTCAAAGCATGCCATCCTCGTAGAACTCCATATTTTACGCCTGTCCATTTAGAAGCACAATTGAGGTATGCAAGAAAGCATGTAGATAAACTCTTTACCTATTGGAAGAGCATTCTTTGGCCAAACAAGACAAAATCAAGCTTTTCGGGCACAATGATGTTCCCAATATTTTCCGTAGGAAAGGGGAATGAAATCTTCCAAAGAACACCATCCCTACAGTTAAACACATTGGTGGCTCAATCATGCTATGGGGTTCCTTCAGCTTTTCTCTCGAGTACGTTGATATATTAAGCACTTATATCAAGAATGATGCTCATAACTTGAAGCTTGGGCATCGTTGGATCTTCCAGCACGACAACGATCCCAAGCACACATCAAAATATGTGCAATCCTGGTTGCAGAGGAACCATATAAGCGTTTTGAAGTGGCCATTGCATAGTCACCCGATCTGAACCCAATTGAAAGTGTTTGGCATGAGTTGAAGACCAGCGTTCATCAGCATCATCCAAGAAACTTACAAGAGTTGGAGGCCTTCTCTGAAGAAAAATGGAAGAAAATACCAGTTGAGTACTGTCAAATGATCATGGAGGGCTATGAGGAGAGATTTCACCAAGTAATTTAGCTGAAAGGCTACACAACTGACCATTAAAGTAGATGCACAAACACTTTCTGCCCCTCCTATGTTTGGTTATTTGTTTATAAACAGTTTATTTTTCGTTCAATTTACATCAAAACTTGTGTAGATGTGTGTTAGTATAATATTTATAATGCACTATAGTTTCATTATTTTAACTGTGATACTTTTTAAGTTATGATGAAAAAAGTACTCATGATGCAGGGGTATGAACACTTTCTGTCATAACTGTGTGTTCCTATTAATTGATATTTCTTTTCATAATTATCATCTGAGTTATTTCAAGGATAGTCAGTGTTGTTATATGAACATTCATTCAAGTAAGATGTTGTAAAACAGTAATTTGTTGTAGGTCCAAATGTGACAACAACTACTCTTCCACCTGTTCCTCTCTGTCCTGAAATTCCAAGTATTCTTTCAACTGGTTGTCCACCAGACTGCCCTCCTGGAAAAGTCTGTGATGGTATTAGTTGTGTTGATCTAATAGATTGTCCTTGCATGCAAGAAAACAAGCGATTCAAGGTGTGGACATACTTTAAGAATGAAAATATATGTTGTATTTTAACTTTTATTTAGTTCAACTGTAGTAGTATTAAATATACCAACTGTAGTAGTATTAAATATACCAACTGTAGTAGTATTAAATATACCAACTGTAGTAGTGTTAAATATACCAACTGTAGTAGTGTTAAATATACCAACTGTAGTAGTATTAAATATACCAACTGTAGTAGTATTAAATATACCAACTGTAGTAGTATTAAATATACCAACTGTAGTAGTATTAAATATTCCAACTGTAGTAGTATTAAATATACCAACTGTAGTAGTGTTAAATATACCAACAGTAGTAGTGTTAAATATACCAACTGTAGTAGTATTAAATATACCAACTGTAGTAGTATTAAATATACCAACTGTAGTAGTATTAAATATACCAACTGTAGTAATATTAAATATACCAACTGTAGTAGTATTAAATATACCAACTGTAGTAGTGTTAAATATACCAACTGTAGTAGTATTAAATATACCAACTGTAGTAGTTTTAAATGTACCAACTGTAGTAGTTTTAAATATACCAACTGTAGTAGTTTTAAATGTACCAACTGTAGTAGTTTTAAATGTACCAACTGTAGTAGTTTTAAATGTACCAACTGTAGTAGTTTTAAATGTACCAACTGTAGTAGTATTAAATATACCAACTGTAGTAGTGTTAAATGTACCAACTGTAGTAGTGTTAAATATTCCAACTGTAGTAGTATTAAATATACCCATTTTATTCAGGCATTAGTTGATATTTTTAACTACATGCTAACTGTTGTTTGCATTATTAAGTTATTTTTCAATGTTTTTCACAAGTGTGGTTTGCATTATAAATTTAATTTTTAATGTTTTTCACAAGTGTGGTTTGCATTATAAATTTAATTTTTAATGTTTTTCACAAGTGTGGTTTGCACTATAAATTTAATTTTTAATGCTTTTTACAAGTGTGGTTTGCATTATAAATTTAATTTTTAATGTTTTTCACAAGTGTGGTTTGCATTATAAATTTAATTTCTATTGTTTTTCACAAGTGTGGTTTGCACTATAAATTTAATTTCTATTGTTTTTCACAAGTGTGGTTTGCATTATAAGTTTAACTTTTATTGTTTTTCACAAGTGTGGTTTGCATTCTTTCTTTATTTCTTACAAATTAACTTGCTTATCTTATTTGTTTCTGACTGTTTTTGATTGCATGTAATTTCACATTATTGAAAACATTGAGTGTTTCTTTTCAATATTAATATCTTTATGTACTTTTGTTATATTTATAATGTTCATTATTTTGTTGTTGTTTTTTATTCAACAGTCACGTGAATGTAGAGCTGATCTTTTGTACTAAAAAAGAATTCTTAAAGAAAAGGAAATTTATTGTAAATAAATACTTTTTAATAATTATCCAAATTTTATTTGGTTGTAAAAATAAATGAATACTCTTTATGGGAACAGAATAGTTTGTTTAGCTTGTAAATTATGTCATAAAATTTCACAGTTTATTTAATTTGTTCTGATAAATTATTTTGTATTATGAAACAGTGTTATTGCATTATTTTAAAATTAACCTTAGAATGAAACTAATTTGTTATTAGTATGAAATTATGCTGTTATTTATTACATTCTAATTTTACAAAGTTGACTAATTTTAAAATTTTATTTCTAGCCAGGAGATATTCTTGAAACAAGGGACTGCCAAACTTGTGTTTGTCATATGAAAGGACATTCACGATGTGAACAAAAAAAATGTCCCAAATGTCCTGAGGTAGGAAACATCTGAACCAGTTAACAGTTGTGGAACTTATAATGTTATGTTTAATGATGAAAACTTTTGCCATAAGAATTGTGTTCAATAATAACAAAAATATCCAAAGTTTACCCTTTATTAAACAATTACATTTTTGGCTCTGAACATAAACAGCAAATTTAAGAGAAAGTATTTTGTTCTTCACTGTTTCAGCCAAAAATGAAAGAGAACCAAAACCAAATTTTCAAGATAAAGAAACATTTTAACAATAATTGGTTATTTATTATATGTATATATATCAAACTAAAGCTGAGAAATTGGATCATATTTTTGATTTTCTTTGTGACTTTTGAAAATATGATCATAATTGAGTCAATAAAATATAAGAAAATATCTTTTATTTTGTCTTATGTGTTTAAATAATAAAACAGTATTTTATGGTTTAAATAATAAAACAGTATTTAATTTGAGAAATTAAGTTAATGCTATTTTATTATAAAAAAATGTAAAACGTTTTTCTATATTTAGGGGGAAAAACAAAAACTTACTTCTGCATGTAAATGTACTTGTGAAGGCTGTCCAAAGGGCACTGTTCTGTGTCCAACAGATGGTCAGTGCATTAACAGCAATCTCTGGTGTGATGGAGCAATTGACTGCCCAGATGATGAAGTCAGCTGTGAAAAACGTGAGATATTAGTCATTGTATGATTGATTGTAAAACAGTTACAGATATTTACAAATCTAAGTTTTTCTTTATGTGCATCTGTAGTTTTACTTTTATTATGTTCATCTTTAGTTATACTTTTATTATGTTCATCTTTAGTTATACTTTTATTATGTTCATCTTTAGTTTTACTTTTATTATGTTAATCTTTAGTTTTACTTTTATTATGTTCATCTTTAGTTTTACTTTTACTCTTCATTATATTCATTTTTAGTTTTACTCTTCGTTATGTTCATCTTTAGTTTTCACTTTTACATTCATTATGTTCATCTTTAGTTTTTAATTTTACATTCATTATGTTCATCTGTAGTTTTACTTTTATTCTTTATTATGTTTTTATATGGTTTCTACTTTTGCCTTCATTATGTTCATCTTTTATTTTCACTTTTACATTTATTATGTTCATCTTTAGTTTCACTTTATTCTTCATTATGTTCTTAAATGGTTTTTACTTTTGCCTTCGTTATGTTCATCTTTTGTTTTCACCTTTAACTTTATTATATTCATCTTCAGTTTTTACTTTTACCTTCATTATGTTCATCTTTAGTTTTTACTTTTACTTTATTATGCTTTTCTACATATTTCACTTTTACCTTCATGAGTGAATCCATAGTTTTCAACTTTAATTCTTTCATTTGTTCATCTTCAACTGTTACCTTAAGTTATTTATTGTTTCCATCTATTTGTTGTATCCTCTAAATATGTACTTCATTTTATTTTCTGTTCATATAATTTTTTCTAACAGTATTATCATCAGAATTTGTACTGTGCATATCGTGGGTCAGACTTTTCTACATTGTCTTGAATCATGTGGTAAGATCATAAAATAATCATTATGAAAAGAAATATAATATGCTGTGTAATGTATAGTGTTCTATGTTTCTGTTTGATGTGCTTTGTAACTGTGTAATGTATAGTGTTCTATGTTTCTGTTTCATGTGCTTTGTAACTGTGTAATGTATAGTGTTCTGTGTTTCTGTTTGATGTGCTTTGTAACTGTGTAATGTATAGTGTTCTATGTTTCTGTTTGATTTTCTTGAATCATGTGGTAAGATCATAAAATAATCATTATGGAAAGAAATATAATATGCTGTGTAATATATAGTGTTCTATGTTTCTGTTTGATGTGCTTTGTAACTGTGTAATGTATAGTGTTCTATGTGTCTGTTTGATGTACTTTGTAACTGTGTAATGTATAGTGTTCTATGTTTCTGTTTGATGTGCTTTGTAACTGTGTAATGTATAGTGCTATATGTTTCTGTTTGATGTGCTTTGTAACTGTGTAATGTACAGTGTTCTATGTTTCTGTTTGATGTGCTTTGTAACTGTGTAATGTAGAGTGTTATATCTATACTGATATATAAATATTTATATTTATGTTATTCTGTCTTGAAACTAAATTTTTAATTTATTAGTAACTCGCATCTTTAGATCTATTGTTTAATGATTATTTTGAGTGTTCAGAATGTGTCAATCCATTGTGGTATCAAACTTCCTCCTTCTCAAAATTTAAAATCCCCATAGGAAGAGTGCCCCCTTCTGAACATTAAAACATATGTATTTATCATTTACTGTTTTCTTGTGGTAGAAGTTTTTGATAATGGTAGAGGAGAGATTTACCCAAAGATTGCTAGAAATTAGTTCACCGAGAACTGTGATACTTTTCTGAGATCACCTTTCAGTAGTCTATATCATATACTCTAACAATATTAGTTTAAGTAATGTTTTTATTATGACTATGTGGAATTGACAGGTAAGGTGTAATGTTTTTTAAGCAGGCTGTAATGTAATTATACAATATAATATTGTGAAGTTAACATATTTGTCATTTCTTTCTTTGTTTGATTGCATTTGGGTTGATCTAATTTTTGTATTAATTATTTTATGTCTTGCAAATAAACCCAAGTTCTTTTTGATTAACTTTATCAAGGTGTTTAACTTCTTAAAATGTCTATTTTCAATGTGTACTGCATTTCCATGTAAACATGTTCTTACAGTTACGACAGAAAGTGTTCGTACCCCTGCGTCTTGAGTGGTTATTTGCTCATAACTTAAAAAGTATCATAATTAGGCTAGTAGAAGTATAATATATTATAAATATTATACCAACACACATCTACATACATTTGTATGTAAATTAAACGACAAATATACTGTTTATAAACAAATAACCAAAAATAGGAGGAGCAGAAAGTGTTCGTACAGTTCAGAACATATGAAAAAACTGATATTCTCGTAAACGTTTATTTAGTTTGGTGAATAAACTACATTATACCATTCCAGAACTAGACACTGGGTTCATAATTATTGGAATTTAGTCAGCAAAAAATGTACTTCTGGCAATTTAACTCCGTCTCCATCATTATCTGTTTGGTTATCATGGCGAACAGGAAACAACTGTCCAGTGATTTAAAAAACCAAATTATTGAAAATTGTAAGTCTCGTGTGTCTCTTTCCGGTATTGCTACACAACGTAATGTACCAAAATTTACTGTTCAAAGCATAATTGCCAAGTTTAAACTTACAGGATCAACTGCTAACCTCCTTCGTTCTGGACGCCCCACAAAAATTCCAGAGAGAGCCAAGAGGAAGGTTCTCAGAGAAGTTAGTTGGATCCCTCATTTAACATATAATGACATACAGAAACTGGTAAGGAAAGCTGGAGTTTAAGTAAGCATCTCTACAGTTACGAACATATTACGCTCCTTTGGGTTCAAAGCATGCCATCCTCGTAGAACTCCATATTTAAAGCCTGTCCATTTAGAAGCATGATTCAGGTATGCAAGAAAGCATGTAGATAAACCCTTTAATTATTGGAAGAGTATTCTTTGGCCAGACAAGACTAAAATCGAGCTTTTCGGCCACAATGATGTTCCCAATATTTTCCGTAGGAAGGGGGAATGAAATCTTTCAAAGAACATCGTCCCTACAGTTAAACACGTAAGTGGCTCGATCATGCTATGGGATTCTTTCAGCTCTTCTGGTGTAGGCAGCCTTCACTGCGTCAAATGAATCATGAAACAAAGAAGAGTACGTTGATATATTAAGCACTTATATCAAGAGTGACACTCATAACTTGAGGCTTGGGCGTCGTTGGATCTTCCAGCACGACAACGATCCTAAGCACACATCAAAATATGTGCAATCCTGGTTGCAGAGGAACCATATAAGCGTTTTTGAGTGGCCATCGCATAGTCACCCGATCTGAACCCAATTGAAAGCGTTTGGCATGAGTTGAAGACCAGGGTTCATCAGCGTCATCCAAGAAACTTGCAAGAGGTGGAGGCCTTATCTGAAGAAAAATGGAAGAAAATACCAGTTGAGTACTGTCAAATGATCATGGAGGGCTATGAGGAGAGATTTCACCAAGTAATTTAGCTGAAAGGCTACACAACTGACCATTAAAGTAGATGCACAAACACTTTCCGCCCCTCCTATGTTTGGTTATTTGTTTATAAACAGTTTATTTTTCGTTCAATTTACATCAAAACTTGTGTAGATGTGTGTTAGTATAATATTTATAATGCACTATAGTTTCATTATTTTAACTGTGATACTTTTTAAGTTATGATGAAAAAACTACTCATGATGCAGGGGTATGAACACTTTCTGTCGTAACTGTGTGTTCCTATTAATTGATATTTCTTTTCATAATTATCATCTGAGTTATTTCAAGGATAGTCAGTGTTGTTATATGAACATTCATTCAAGTAAGATGTTGTAAAACAGTAATTTGTTGTAGGTCCAAATGTGACAACAACTACTCTTCCACCTGTTCCTCTCTGTCCTGAAATTCCAAGTATTCTTTCAACTGGTTGTCCACCAGAGTGCCCTGCTGGAAAAGTCTGTGATGGTATTAGTTGTGTTGATCTAATAGATTGTCCTTGCATGCAAGAAAACAAGCGATTCAAGGTGTGGACATACTTTAAGAATGAAAATATATGTTGTATTTTAACTTTTATTTAGTTCAACTGTAGTAATATTAAATATACCAACTGTAGTAGTATTAAATATACCAACTGTAGTAGTGTTAAATATACCAACTGTAGTAGTGTTAAATATACCAAATGTAGTAGTATTAAATATACCAACTGTAGTAGTATTAAATATACCAACTGTAGTAGTATTAAATATACCAACTGTAGTAGTGTTAAATATACCAACTGTAGTAGTGTTAAATATACCAACTCTAGTAGTGTTAAATATACCAACTGTAGTAGTATTAAATATACCAACTGTAGTAGTATTAAATATACCAACTGTAGTAGTATTAAATATACCAACTGTAGTAGTATTAAATATACCAACTGTAGTAGTATTAAATATACCAACTGTAGTAGTGTTAAATATACCAACTGTAGTAGTGTTAAATATACCAACTGTAGTAGTATTAAATGTACCAACTGTAGTAGTATTAAATGTACCAACTGTAGTAGTATTAAATATACCCATTTTATTCAGGCATTAGTTGATATTTTTAACTACATGCTAACTGTTGTTTACATTATTAAGTTATTTTTCAATGTTTTTCACAAGTGTGGTTTGCATTATAAATTTAATTTTTAATGTTTTTCACAAGTGTGGTTTGCATTATAAATTTAATTTTTAATGTTTTTCACAAGTGTGGTTTGCATT
Organism: Tachypleus tridentatus; assembly: GCF_004210375.1. Lineage (NCBI taxonomy): Eukaryota > Metazoa > Arthropoda > Merostomata > Xiphosura > Limulidae > Tachypleus > Tachypleus tridentatus. Next base: position 128,666,601 of record NC_134836.1, on the reverse strand, counting down.
ATAAATTTAATTTTTAATGTTTTTCAAAAGTGTGGTTTGCATTATAAATTTAATTTTTAATGTTTTTCACAAGTGTAGTTTGCACTATAAATTTAATTTTTAATGTTTTCAAAAGTGTGGTTTGCATTATAAATTTAATTTCTATTGTTTTTCACAAGTGTGGTTTGCACTATAAATTTAATTTTTAATGTTTTTCACAAGTGTGGTTTGCATTATAAATTTAATTTCTATTGTTTTTCACAAGTGTGGTTTGCATTCTAAATTTAACTTTTATTGTTTTTCACAAGTGTGGTTTGCATTCTTTCTTTATTTCTTACAAATTAACTTGCTTATCTTATTTGTTTCTGACTGTTTTTGATTGCATGTAATTTCACATTATTGAAAACATTGAGTGTTTCTTTTCAATATTAATATCTTTATGTACTTTTGTTATATTTATAATGTCCATTATTTTGTTGTTTTTTTTTATTCAACGGTCACGTGAATGTAGAGCTGTTCTTTTGTACTAAAAAAGAATTATTAAAGAAAAGGAAATTTATTGTAAATAAATACTTTTTAATAATTATCCAAATTTTATTTGGTTGTAAAAATAAATGAATACTCTTTATGGGAACAGAATTATGTCATAAAATTTCACATTTTATTTAATTTGTTCTGATAAATTATTTTGTATTATGAAACAGTGTTATTGCATTATTTTAAAATTAACCTTAGAATGAAACTAATTTGTTATTAGTATGAAATTATGCTGTTATTTATTACATTCTAATTTTACAAAGTTGGCTAATTTCAAAATTTTATTTCTAGCCAGGAGATATTCTTGAAACAAAGGACTGCCAAACTTGTGTTTGTGATATGAAAGGACATTCACGATGTGAACAAAAAAAATGTCCCAAATGTCCTGAGGTAGGAAACATCTGAACCAGTTAACAGTTGTGGATCTTATAATGTTATGTTTAATGACGAAAACTTTTGCCATAAGAATTGTGTTTAATAATAACAAAAATATCCAAAGTTTACCCTTTATTAAACATTTACATTTTTGGCTCAGAACATAAACAGCAATTTTAAGAAAAAGTATTTTGTTCTTCACTGTTTCAGCCAAAAATGGATGAGAACCAAAACCAAATTTTCGAGATAAAGAAACATTTTAACAACAATTGGTTATTTATTATATGTATATATATCAAATTAAAGCTGAGAAATTGGATCATATTTTTGATTTTCTTTGTGACTTTTGAAAATATGATCATAATTGAGTCAATAAAATATAAGAAAATATCTTTTATTTTGTCTTATGTGTTTAAATAATAAAACAGTATTTAATTTGAGAAATTAAGTTAATGCTATTTTATTATAAAAAAAATGTAAAACGTTTTTCTATATTTAGGGGGAAAAACAAAAACTTACTTCTGCATGTAAATGTACTTGTGAAGGCTGTCCAAAGGGCACTGTTCTGTGTCCAACAGATGGTCAGTGCATTAACAGCAATCTCTGGTGTGATGGAGCAATTGACTGCCCAGATGATGAAGTCAACTGTGAAAAACGTGAGATATTACCTTCCTGAGTGAATCCACAGTTATCAACTTTAATTCTTTCATTTGTTCATCCTCAACTGTTACCTTAAGTTATTTATTGTTTCCATCTATTTGTTGTATCCTCCAAATATGTACTTTATTTTATTTTCAAAGCATATAATGTTTTCTAACAGTATTATCATCAGAATATCTACTGTGCATATCATAGGTCAGACTTTTTTATATTTTCTTGAATCATGTGGTAAGATCATAAAATAATCATTATGGAAAGAAATATAATATGCTGTGTAATGTATAGTGTTCTATGTTTCTGTTTGATGTGCTTTGTAACTGTGTAATGTATAGTGTTCTATGTTTCTGTTTGATTTTCTTGAATCATGTGGTAAGATCATAAAATAATCACTAAGGAAAGAAATATAATATGCTGTGTAATGTATAGTGTTTTATGTTTCTGTTTGATGTGCTTTGTAACTGTGTAACATAGTGTTCTATGTTTCTGTTTGATGTGCTTTGTAACTGTGTAATGTATAGTGTTCTATGTTTCTGTTTGATGTACTTTGTAACTGTGTAATGTATAGTGTTCTATGTTTCTGTTTGATGTGCTTTATAACTGTGTAATGTATAGTGTTCTATGTTTCTGTTTGATTTTCTTGAATCATGTGGTAAGATCATAAAATAATCACTAAGGAAAGAAATATAATATGCTGTGTAATGTATAGTGTTTTATGTTTCTGTTTGATGTGCTTTGTAACTGTGTAACATAGTGTTCTATGTTTCTGTTTGATGTGCTTTGTAACTGTGTAATTTATAGTGTTGTGTGTTTCTGTTTGATGTGCTTTGTGACTGTGTACTGTATAGTGTTGTGTGTTTCTGTTTGATGTGCTTTGTGACTGTGTAGTGTATAGTGTTGTGTGTTTCTGTTTGATGTACTTTGTAACTGTGTAATGTAGTGTTATATGTTTGTGTTTGATATGCTTTGTAACTGTGTAATGTAGAGTGTTGTATTTATACTGATATATAAATATTTATATTTATGTTATTCTGTCTTGAAACTAAATTTTTAATTTGCTAGTAACCTCGCATCTTTAGATCTATTGTTTAATGATTATTTTGAGTGTTCAGAATGTGTCAATCCATTGTGGTATCAAACTTCCTCCTTCTCAAAATTTAAAATCCCCATAGGAAGAGTGCCCCCTTCTGAACATTAAAACATATGTATTTATCATTTACTGTTTTCTTGTGGTAGAAGTTTTTGATAATGGTAGAGGAGAGATTTACCCAAAGATTGCTAGAAATTAGTTCACCGAGAACTGTGATACTTTTCTGAGATCACCTTTCAGTAGTCTATATCATATACTCTAACAATATTAGTTTAAGTAATGTTTTTATTATGACTATGTGGAATTGACAGGTAAGGTGTAATGTTTTTTAAGCAGGCTGTAATGTAATTATACAATATAATATTGTGAAGTTAACATATTTGTCATTTCTTTCTTTGTTTGATTGCATTTGGGTTGATCTAATTTTTGTATTAATTATTTTATGTCTTGCAAATAAACCCAAGTTCTTTTTGATTAACTTTATCAAGGTGTTTAACTTCTTAAAATGTCTATTTTCAATGTGTACTGCATTTCCATGTAAACATGTTCTTACAGTTACGACAGAAAGTGTTCTGACTACCCCTCGTCTTGAGTGGTTATTTGCTCATAACTTAAAAAGTATCATAATTAGGCTAGTAGAAGTATAATATATTATAAATATTATACCAACACACATCTACATACATTTGTATGTAAATTAAACGACAAATATACTGTTTATAAACAAATAACCAAAAATAGGAGGAGCAGAAAGTGTTCGTACAGTTCAGAACATATGAAAAAACTGATATTCTCGTAAACGTTTATTTAGTTTGGTGAATAAACTACATTATACCATTCCAGAACTAGACACTGGGTTCATAATTATTGGAATTTAGTCAGCAAAAAATGTACTTCTGGCAATTTAACTCCGTCTCCATCATTATCTGTTTGGTTATCATGGCGAACAGGAAACAACTGTCCAGTGATTTAAAAAACCAAATTATTGAAAATTGTAAGTCTCGTGTGTCTCTTTCCGGTATTGCTACACAACGTAATGTACCAAAATTTACTGTTCAAAGCATAATTGCCAAGTTTAAACTTACAGGATCAACTTCTAACCTCCCTCGTTCTGGAAGACCCATTAAAATTCCAGAGAGAGCCAACAGGAAGGTTCTCAGAGAAGTTAGTTGGAACCCTCATTTAACACGTAATGTCATACAGAAACTGGTAAGGAAAACTGGGGTTGAAGTAAACACCTCTGCAGTTTCGAACATGTTACGCTCTTTTGAGTTCAAAGCATGTTGTCCTCGTAGAACTCCATATTTTACGCCTGTTCATTTAGAAGCATGATTGAGGTATGCAAGAAAGCATGTAGATAAACCCTTTAATTATTGGAAGAGTATTCTTTGGCCAGACAAGACTAAATTAAAGTTGATGCACGAACGCTTTCCGCCCCTCCTATGTTTGGTTATTTGTTTATAAACAGTTTATTTGTCGTTCAATTTACATAAAAACTTGTGTAGATGTGTGTTAGTATAATATTTATAATTCATCCTAGTTTGATTATCCTAACCATGATACTTTTTAAGTTATGATGAAAAAACTACTCATGATGCAGGGGTACGAACACTTTCTGTCGTAACTGTGTGTTCCTATTAATTGATATTTCTTTTCATAATTATCATCTGAGTTATTTTAAGGATAGTCAGTGTTGTTATATGAGCATTCATTCAAGTAAGATGTTGTAAAACAGTAATTTGTTGTAGGTCCAAATGTGACAACAACTACTCTACCACCTGTTCCTCTCTGTCCTGAAATTCCAAGTATTCTTTCAACTGGTTGTCCACCAGACTGCCCTCCTGGAAAAGTCTGTGATGGTATTAGTTGTGTTGATCTAATAGATTGTCCTTGCATGCAAGAAAACAAGCGATTCAAGGTGTGGACATACTTTAAGAATGAAAATATATGTTGTATTTTAACTTTTATTTAGTTCAACTGTAGTAGTATTAAATATACCAACTGTAGTAGTATTAAATATACCAACAGTAGTAGTGTTAAATATACCAACAGTAGTAGTGTTAAATATACCAACAGTAGTAGTGTTAAATATACCAACTGTAGTAGTGTTAAATATACCAACTGTAGTAGTGTTAAATATACCAACTGTAGTAGTGTTAAATATACCAACAGTAGTAGTGTTAAATATACCAACTGTAGTAGTATTAAATATACCAACTGTAGTAGTGTTAAATATACCAACTGTCGTAGTATTAAATATACCAACAGTAGTAATATTAAATATACCCATTTTATTCAGGCATTAGTTGATATTTTTAACTACATGCTAACTGTTGTTTGCATTATTAAGTTATTTTTCAATGTGTTTCACAAGTGTGATTTGCATTGTAAATTTAATTTTTAATGTTTTTCAAAAGTGTGGTTTGCATTATAAATTTAATTTTTAATGTTTTTCAAAAGTGTGGTTTGCATTATAAATTTAATTTTTAATGTTTTTCACAAGTGTGGTTTGCATTATAAATTTAATTTTTAATATTTTTCACAAGTGTGGTTTGCATTATAAATTTAATTTTTAATATTTTTCACAAGTGTGGTTTGCATTATAAATTTAACTTTTAATGTTTTTCACAAGTGTGGTTTGCATTCTTTCTTTATTTCTTACAAATTAACTTGCTTATCTTATTTGTTTCTGACTGTTTTTGATTGCATGTAATTTCACATTATTGAAAACATTGAGTCTTTCTTTTCAATATTAATATCTTTTTGTACTTTTGTTATATTTATAGTGTTCATTATTTTGTTGTTTTTATTATATTCAACAGTCAGGTGAATGTAGAGCTGATCTTTTGTACTAAAAAAGAATTCTTAAAGAAAAGGAAAGTTATTGTAAATAAATACTTTTTAATAAGTATCCAAATTTTATTTGGTTGTAAAAATAAATTAATACTCTTTATGGGAACAGAATAGTTTGTTTATCTTGTAAATTATGTCATAAAATTTCACATTTTATTTAATTTGTTCTGATAAATTATTTTGTATTATGAAACAGTGTCATTGCATTATTTTAAAATTAACCTTAGAATGAAACTAATTTGTTATTAGTATGAAATTATGCTGTTATTTATTACATTCTAATTTTATAAAGTTGGCTAATTTTAAAATTTAATTTCTAGCCAGGAGATATTCTTGAAACAAAGGACTGCCAAACTTGTGTTTGTGATATGAAAGGACATTCACGATGTGAACAAAAAAAATGTCCCAAATGTCCTGAGGTAGGAAACATCTGAACCAGTTATCAGTTGTGGAACTTATAATGTTATGTTTAATGACGAAAACTTTTTCCATAAGAATTGTGTTTAATAATAATAAAAATATCCAAAGTTTACCCTTTATTAAACATTTACATTTTGGCTCTGAACATATCAAACTAAAGCTGAGAAATTGGATCATATTTTTGATTTTCTTTGTGACTTTTGAAAGAATAATCATAATTGAGTCAATAAAATATAAGAAAATATCTTTTCTTATGTGTTTAAATAATAAAATGGTATTTAATTTGAGAAATTAACTTAATGCTATTTTATTATGAAAAAATGTAAAACTTTTTTCTATATTTAGGGGGAAAAACAAAAACTTACTTCTGCATGTAAATGTACTTGTGAAGGCTGTCCAGAGGGCACTGTTCTGTGTCCAACAGATGGTCAGTGCATTAACAGCAATCTCTGGTGTGATGGAGCAATTGACTGCCCAGATGATGAAGTCAACTGTGAAAAAAGTAAGATATTAGTCAGGGTATGATTGATTGTAAAACAGTCACAGATATTTACAAATCTAAGTTTTTCTTTATGTGCATCTTTAGTTTTACTTTTACTCTTCATTATGTTCTTATATGGTTTTTACTTCTGCCTTCATTATGTTCACCTTTACCTTTATTATTTTCATGTTCAGTTTTTACTTTTACCTTTATTATGTTCATCTTTAGTTTTTACTTTTACTTTTATTATGTTCATCTTTAGTTTTTACATTTACCTTTATTATGTTCATCTTTAGTTTTTACTTTTACCTTTATTATGCTTTTTACATATTTCACTTTTACCTTCATGAGTGAATCCATAGTTTTCAACCTTAATTCTTTCATTTGTTCATCTTCAACTGTTACCTTACTTTTGTAACTTGTATTTTGTAACTGTGTAATGTATAGTGTTCTGTGTTTCTGTTTGATGTGCTTTGTAACTGTGTAGTGTATAGTTTCTTGTTCTATGTTTCTGTTTCATGTGCTTTGTAACTGTGTAATGTATAGTGTTTTATGTGTCTGTTTGATGTACTTTGTAACTGTGTAATGTATAGTGTTCTTCGTTTCTGTTTGGTGTGCTTTGTAACTGTGTAATGTATAGTGTTATATGTTTCTGTTTGATGTGCTTTGTAACTGTGTAGTGTATAGTGTTCTTGTTCTATGTTTCTGTTTCATGTGCTTTGTAACTGTGTAGTGTATAGTGTTCTTGTTCTATGTTTCTGTTTGATGTGCTTTGTAACTGTGTAATGTATAGTGTTCTATGTTTCTGTTTCATGTGCTTTGTAACTGTGTAATGTATAGTGTTCTATGTTTCTGTTTGATGTACTTTGTAACTGTGTAATGTATAGTGTTTTATGTGTCTGTTTGATGTACTTTGTAACTGTGTAATGTATAGTGTTCTTCGTTTCTGTTTGGTGTGCTTTGTAACTGTGTAATGTATAGTGTTTTATGTGTCTGTTTGATGTGCTTTGTAACTGTGTAATGTATAGTGTTCTATGTGTCTGTTTGATGTGCTTTGTAACTGTGTAATGTATAGTGTTCTATGTGTCTGTTTGCTGTGCTTTGTAACTGTGTAATGTATAGTGTTCTATGTGTCTGTTTGATGTGCTTTGTAACTGTGTAATGTATAGTGTTATATGTTTCTGTTTGATGTGCTTTGTAACTGTGTAGTGTATAGTTTCTTGTTCTATGTTTCTGTTTGATGTGCTTTGTAACTGTGCAATGTATAGTGTTTTATGTGTCTGTTTGATGTACTTTGTATCTGTGTAATGTATAGTGTTCTATGTTTCTGTTTGATGTGCTTTGTAACTGTGTAGTGTATAGTGTTCTTGTTCTATGTTTCTGTTTGATGTGCTTTGTAACTGTGTAGTGTATAGTGTTCTTGTTCTATGTTTCTGTTTGATGTGCTTTGTAACTGTGTAGTGTATAGTGTTATATGTTTCTTTTGGGATGTACTTTGTAACTGTGTAATGTATAGTGTTCTATGTTTCTGTTTGATGTGCTTTGTAACTGTGTAATGTATAGTGTTCTATGTTTCTGTTTGATGTGCTTTGTAACTGTGTAGTGTATAGTGTTCTTGTTCTATGTTTCTATTTGATGTGCTTTGTAACTGTGTAATGTATAGTGTTTTATGTGTCTGTTTGATGTGCTTTGTAACTCTAATGTATAGTGTTATATGTGTCTGTTTAATGTGCTTTGTAATTGTGTAATGTATAGTGTTATATGTTTCTGTTGGGATGTACTTTGTAACTATGTAATGTATAGTTTCGGTATTCCTGTTAAATGTACTTTGTAACGGTGTAATGTATAGTGTTTTATGTGTCTGTTTGATGTGCTTTGTAACTCTATAATATATATTGTTTTATGTGTCTGTTTGATGTGCTTTGTAACTGTGTAATGTATAGTGTTTTATGTGTCTGTTTGATGTGCTTTGTAACTCTGTAATGTATGGTGTTTTATGTGTCTGTTTGATGTACTTTGTATCTGTGTAACGTAAAGTGTTATATGTGTCTGCTTGATGTGCTTTGTAACTGTGTAATATATAGTGTTCTATGTTTCTATTTGATGTGCTTTGTAACTGTGTAATGTAGATTGTTATATATTCCTGTTGGGATGTACTTTGTAACCTTATAATGTATAGTGTTATATGTTCCTGTTTGGATGATGTATGTAACTGTGTAATGTACTGTGTATGTTTTGTCACAGCACTGTCTTGTGTCAAGATATTTCTGTTTTTATGTCCTATTACAGCAGAAGTACCAGTCATTACCACTACACTTCCTCCTACAGTGCCACCAACTGCTAAGCCTTGTGTCACTGATGTACCTTATGGTAAGAATTTATTTTACTTTTAATGACATGGTATTATATGACACTATATATTTGTAATAGATTAAGATGAAGTGAAATGGTATCATTATTGTATGGATTTTGTTTAAAAAGTTTACTTTCTCAGTAGGATTTAAAATTAACAGAGTCAATAAAGGATGTCTTATCAGTTTTCATAGTAAACCATAAATCTTTGTAAAACAATTACTTTAATATTATATTAAACATTAGGAAGTAATGATGAAATGTTAACTAGTTTAGAAGATTTTGAGTAGAAAGTTCACCTACATATTAGAAAATAAGAAATGTTAAAAACTTTTTGTAAAAAAAAAAACCTTCCACATTTAATATCACTGTTTATTTTTAGGAGTTGCTGTGTGCACTGTCCAGAATGAATATATTTCAACATTTGACAAACTGGACTACAAATATGCAGTTTGCGAGCATACGTTAATGAGAGAGAAGGCACATCATTGGTATTCAGTATCTGGTAGGAAATGTTTTAAAATATGTTTTAATTATATATAATATAACGTGAACCTTTGTTATGATAATTTGTTATTCAAATATTGTATTGTGCATGTTGTCAGTAGTGAAGTGCTTCTGTGTTAATATTTTCATTCACTACTTATTCAGAAAATTCTACTATTTTTTTTAATGATAACTGTATAGAGTTTTGATTTATTTTATTATTCAAATATATATAAAGAAGTACCTTTTACAGTGAGTTCTATAATTTAAACTTACATTTATTAAAGCTGTTATACCTTTTACAATGAGTTCTCTAATTTAAAGATATATTTATGAAAGCTGTTACGCCTTTTACAATGAGTTCTATAATTTAAAGATATATTTATGAAAGCTGCTATACCTTTCACAATGAGTTATATAATTTAAACTTACATTTATTAAAGCTGTTATACCTTTTACAATGAGTTCTATAATTTAAAGATATATTTATGAAAGCTATTATGCCTTTTACAATGATTTCTATAATTTAAACTTACATTTATTAAAGCTGTCGTGAACATTTATTTTTACCACATGTTCAAAGTTTATGTACAGACTATAAATATTTATGAATTGCTATGCTCTTCTTATTTTAAAGCCAGCTATTTTCATTTTTGTTACATTTAAGAAGTTGCTATTTTTAAAGATAATTTTTTTTTGGTTTTGTTAGTTTTCAAGAAGTGCACTGACTCCAAACCTCAGTACTGTGATAAAGTGGTTAAAGTCATTATTGAAGGTTTGGAGTTTAGCTTGGGACCAACAATTAATGATTTCAAGATAGATAACACAGTGTTTCATCCTGACAATTTTTGGATAATATCAGAAAAGCTAAAAGACATCAGGATTCAGCGTGTGGGTCAAGAGCTTATTTTGAAATCCATACGTTATGGATTCGATGTTATAATTGATTCCCAACAAAATATTAAAATCAAGGTCAGTTTTGAACTATGTAATTATAATAAACACTTTAAACAATTCAGTTCTAGTAAACTCTTATTTTTCAAGTATGTGTACGTAAACATTTAATATTGGAAAGCTGCAATTATACTGTTGAATATAACTCAATAAATATTCATTTGAGATTAGGATATACTATCATGGAAAGCATACACTTCGTTTTTTTTCATTACTTTGTTTTTACATGAATATAGGCTTAATATCTGTATTTTTCTTGACTTGTGTGATTCAAGACTTAAGTTAGAGTATATGTTGATATGATTATTTAGTTAAGAAGTTTGTTAGTTGTACCACAGTTGTTGTTTTAATAAAGTACTGGTAATATAAGACAGTGCCTTCGGTATATCAGAGAAAATTAGCATTACTTCTGAAGTTAGGTTACTTACTTAACCTTAAGTAGTAGAAACTGGACAGTGCCTTAGGTATATCAGAGAAAATTAGCATTACTTCTGAAGTTAGGTTACTTACTTAACCTTAAGTAGTAGAAACTGGACAGTGCCTTAGGTATATCAGAGAAAATTAGCATTACTTCTGAAGTTAGGTTACTTACTTAACCTTAAGTAGTAGAAACTGGACAGTGCCTTAGGTATATCAGAGAAAATTAGCATTACTTCTGAAGTTAGGTTACTTACTTAACCTTAAGTAGTAGAAACTGGACAGTGCCTTAGGTATATCAGAGAAAATTAGCATTACTTCTGAAGTTAGGTTACTTACTTAACCTTAAGTAGTAGAAACTGGACAGTGCCTTAGGTATATCAGAGAAAATTAGCATTACTTCTGAAGTTAGGTTACTTACTTAACCTTAAGTAGTAGAAACTGGACAGTGCCTTAGGTATATCAGAGAAAATTAGCATTACTTCTGAAGTTAGGTTACTTACTTAACCTTAAGTAGTAGAAACTGGACAGTGCCTTAGGTATATCAGAGAAAATTAGCATTACTTCTGAAGTTAGGTTACTTACTTAACCTTAAGTAGTAGAAACTGGACAGTGCCTTAGGTATATCAGAGAAAATTAGCATTACTTCTGAAGTTAGGTTACTTACTTAACCTTAAGTAGTAGAAACTGGACAGTGCCTTAGGTATATCAGAGAAAATTAGCATTACTTCTGAAGTTAGGTTACTTACTTAACCTTAAGTAGTAGAAACTGGACAGTGCCTTAGGTATATCAGAGAAAATTAGCATTACTTCTGAAGTTAGGTTACTTACTTAACCTTAAGTAGTAGAAACTGGACAGTGCCTTAGGTATATCAGAGAAAATTAGCATTACTTCTGAAGTTAGGTTACTTACTTAACCTTAAGTAGTAGAAACTGGACAGTGCCTTAGGTATATCAGAGAAAATTAGCATTACTTCTGAAGTTAGGTTACTTACTTAACCTTAAGTAGTAGAAACTGGACAGTGCCTTAGGTATATCAGAGAAAATTAGCATTACTTCTGATGTTAGGTTACTTACTTAACCTTAAGTAGTAGAAACTGGTGAATGTGTTCTTTAAGAAATCGAAAGTTTAATCCTCATTAATTGAGCTAAACTTTTCATTTTACTGAATAATCCAAAAGAATCTACTCAGTAATAGAATATGTTCATGAATACAAAAATACCTGATTACAAACCTAACTTACACTTTCCATGTAAGCTAACTCATAATTTATATTGTATCTTGTTTTATTCAATTTTCAACATTAAATACATTCATATACTTGAGTATGTTTAGCATAATATATGAACAACAGTGGTACAAAATAGTCAATGAACAACAAAGTTTCCTTGTGAACAGCAGTAAGTCTGTGAATTTACAATGCTGAAATAGGGGTTCAATTCCACTATGTGGATACAGCAGATAGTGTAATATGGCTTTGCTATTAGAAAACACACATGAACAACAAAATGCCATTTAATATACTTGTGTACTTTGTAACACTACACATTTAATAAACAACAAAGTAACTTTTGATATACTTTTGTACTGTGTAACACAAGACAATTAATGAACAACAAAGTAACTTTTGATATACTTGTGTAATGTGTGACACATTTAAGCTACTGAACAATAAGAGACCAGCTATATAGTTAGGTGCTATTTAACACAAGGTAATGTATAAACCATAAGTCACTGGTTCCAACAGTAATGTCTTCTACAAGTTATCAAAGTCACTGGTTCCAACAGTTATGTCTTCTACAAGTTATTGGCCTAATATTCTTTTTAACAATGATTTAAATTTTATTTGTCTTGTGCATATTATGAACTTTTTCACCAAGTGACCAGCTGAAAGTATTTCTTGTATTTATTCTAATTTTAGATGTTTACATTTTTCACTTATTTAAGTTGTATTTGTTATATATTTAGGCATCTTACTGTCTTGTTTATAAAGTCTCTGGTCTTTGTGGAAATTACAATAATAATAAGAGAGATGATAAAGAAACCCCTGAAGAGGAACAAGTTTTATCAACTGAACACTTTGGTGATAGTTGGTCACTGAGTACCACTCAGAAATGTCTTCCACCTGTTTGTCCTGCAGAAACTATGAAGCATGCCTTAGAGATATGTGAACATGTCAGGTATGTGAATATTCCTTTAACATCCCTCTTATGAATGACTTGCACTCTTGAGAAGTTATTAATCAATGTACATAGTATTCTATTTGTTTGTTTTTCAATAGTAGAGAAACCTTATAGTTAGCTGATGGACAGTAACCTTTACTTCCTAAACAAGTTGTCTTTAATAACAACTTTTGTTAGTCTGGTAAACAGAGAAAAAACCTTTTTCAGTTTTCTGGAGTCTTTTTAAATAATCTACTCTTTGTACTTTACTTTGTTATCAGCAGTTTAACTGATTTAGAAGCAGTGAAAAAAATCATTCTAAAATCTGAATAGTCAGTGTTTCAATAAACCATATCTAGCAGTTAAATATTTCCAGTGTAATTGATGTTAATTTGTGGAACTATACATTTACACATTCATATATGATGCATATATTAGGGTGGCTAAGTTTCATGATATCTTTACAGCTTCTGTGAAACTTAAACTTTAGAATTTGAAAAGTAAAATACAACAAAGGAAAATATTGTAAAGAATGTTGTATATATTTTTAGGCGTAAACATTCAAAATTGTATGATTGTTTGAAAATTGCAGGTTCAGCTACATTTTCCAGAAAAGTGCACCCCTTTTCCGAGCCATTTTTCTCCTAATTGTCTTTTCCTTCTTTCATTCATGCAAATAAATAATCAGTATTGTTCCAATTATTTAGCTGACACTGATGTTTGAAAATCATATAAAATATGGACCTTCAAAATTGTAACATACAGTACTTGTATACATTATGTCATATTACAACATACAACAAGTATTTTCTATGATGATAGTGGTATTGCAAAGGTGCGGTGAGGAAAAGTTACTAACTTAACCACATTTGGAATTGCACCATATATACAGAATGTTACTCTTGCTCAAAAAATATTTAAATAAAAGACAGTGAAACAGTTTATTGAACAGAACAACTCAAATAAAGCCATATTAAAACATTTCATTTACATAAAATACTTGTATTTGCATGTTATACTATGTAAGGACTAATGCACTTAAGAGATTCTATAAGTAAAGTAGTTTTTCTTTATAATTATTCATGTGGTTTTTCCTAGAAATTTACTGATTCATTTCTGAAAAAATCCTGAATTTTTTCAACTTGTGTCTGTGCAGACCATTTCTATTTTCTACCATTGTACTGAAGACATGTTTTTTAAACATTCACTTTCCGTGGTATTTTTTTGGTTTAACAGTTAATATGAATCTTTAATCACAAAATTTTGAATTCCAGAAAACCACCATTTGAGGTTTGTGCAAGTGACATGGTGATAGATACCTATATTTCTCTCTGTTTATCTACTGTTTGTGATTGTCTTCAGCGACCTGATAATGATCCTGAGGAATGCAAGTGTTCAGCCATTGAAAACTTTGTACAGAGTTGTCGATCAGCTACTAAAGCTCCAATTGGAGAGTGGAGAATAGCTCATGGCTGTGGTGAGTTTATTAGCAATACAGTTATTACTCATTTAAATTTTACCTTTGATAAATTACTATTTTCGTATATTATATGTGTAACAATTATTTATTGAGCTCAAAAGTTATAATGCACTAATCAGTCAGTAATGCACATCATTCCTTTACAGTGTGGAACTTATCATAGTGATGGACTTTATGTTATTCTTCAATAGAAGTAATGAAGTAATACTGTTTAACAACTATCATAGAACTAATAAGGGAAAACTGTTTAATAACTCTGTCATAGAACTATTAAAGGAAAACTGTTTAATACCTCTATCATATCATAACTCTACCATGTCTGTTTCATAACCACTAATTGGTAAGGAATCCCATTTGCTGTATATATCACTCAATAGTTTTTATCTTAGAACTAATCTAGGTGGTATCCTACATCACCCTGTCATTTATAACTTTAAATCACTACCTGAAAATTATTCCAGTTGGTTATCTATATTACTTGGCCATTCCTAACTTTAAACCACTACCTGAAAAGTATTCCAGTTGGTTATCTATATTACTTGGCCATTCCTAACTTTAAACCACTACCTGAAAAGTATTCCAGTTGGTAATCTATATCACTTAGCCATACCTAATTTTAAACCACTACCTGAGAAGGAATCCAGTTGGTTATCTATATCACTTAGCCATCCATAACTTTAAACCACTACCTGAAAAGGAATCCAGTTGGTAATCTATATTACTTAGCCATCCCTAACTTTAAGCCACTACCTGAGAAGGAATCCAGTTGGTTATCTATATCACTTAGCCATCCCTAACTTTAAACCACTACCTGAGAAGGAATCCAGTTGGTTATCTATATCACTTAGCCATCCCTAACTTTAAACCACTACCTGAGAAGTAATCCAGTTGGTTATCTATATCACTTAGCCATCCCTAACTTTAAACCACTACCTGAGAAGGAATCCAGTTGGTTATCTATATCACTTAGCCATCCCTAACTTTAAACCACTACCTGAGAAGGAATCCAGTTGGTTATCTATATCACTTAGCCATCCCTAACTTTAAACCACTACCTGAGAAGGAATCCAGTTGGTTATTTATATCACTTAGCCATCCCTAACTTTAAACCACTACCTGAGAAGTAATCCAGTTGGTTATCTATATCACTTAGCCATCCCTAACTTTAAACCACTACCTGAGAAGGAATCCAGTTGGTTATCTATATCACTTAGTCATCCCTAACTTTAAACCACTACCTGAGAAGTAATCCAGTTGGTTATCTATATCACTTAGCCATCCCTAACTTTAAACCACTACCTGAGAAGGAATCCAGTTGGTTATCTATATCACTTAGCCATCCCTAACTTTAAACCACTACCTGAGAAGGAATCCAGTTGGTTATCTATATCACTTAGCCATCCCTAACTTTAAACCACTACCTGAGAAGTAATCCAGTTGGTTATCTATATCACTTAGCTATCCCTAACTTTAAACTACTACCTGGAAAGGAATCCAGTTGGCACATATAATATACAAGATGTAACATTCAAGTTTTTTGTTGAATTAAATTAAAGGTTAGAACAGTTTGAGTAAAGGTGACTACATGTGCACATGGTTTTTATACACGTAGAGTTAAAGTGTGTAGTTGTTATATATTTAGCAAGTAAAGTTTTATTGTTAATGAACTATGAAAGTATTTAGAAGATAAGTTGTTTTTTATGTGTATTAGAACAGTGGGTAAAGTACAAAATTAAGGCTGTTTACTTTTAAAATCATTGGTTCATTTCTTATCCCACATAGCTCCAAAATGCCCACCTGGTTTAGTATGGCAAGATTGTGGATCTCCTTGTGAGAAGAATTGTGATAACTTCCAGAGGGAAGACTTAGTATGTCCTGCTGTGTGTGTATCTGGCTGTTTCTGTCCACCTGGATTGCTGCGTCATGGAAGGTTCTGTGTTAAACCTGAAATGTGCCATGACTGTAAGTACATTCTAGTGTCTGGAAATAACAAAACTGTATGACAGAGTAATGTTTACATAAGCTCTTTAAGTTTTTAAAACAATATATAAGAGGTTCACATTAAACCTTTTTTACCAATTAATTAATAAAAAATAAGTTTTAGCTGTTAATTCAATTTAAATACAATATATGAATGAGTTATCTAGATTTAACAAACTAAAATGTCAAATAAATTTAATAGAAAATAGAGAGAAAAGTAGAATCAAGTATTCATAAAACTGATCTACAATGAATGTAATAAATAAATTTGAAAACAATGAACTGGAAATATTAATATAGTGTTAAATAGCTTTATAAAATAAATAACTGTAATATGTGTTGGGAAGTAATTAGATCATTTTTCATTTAATGAGATGGTTAAATAATAATCTCTGACTGAGTGTGTTTAAAAGTTTAAAACATTTTTTATATTAATGAAATAAAATTTAATGTGATTCAGCATCAGCTGTGCACTAAGTTTAGACTGTAAACAGTTTCTTCACAAAATAAGTACAAATCTTTCCTTTCATAGTCGTTTTCACACAAGTATTAATCTCTTTCTTTGGTAAGACTTTTTACCTTAATTGGATCATTTTGTTGATAACAAGTTCCATGCAAATATGGATCATTCTGTTTCCAACTGTTTTCACACAAGATAAGTATGGATCATTCTGTTTCTAACTGTTTTCACACAAGATAAGTATGGATCATTCTGTTTGTAACTGTTTACACACAAGATAAGTATGGATCAGTCTGTTTGTAACTGTTTTCATACAAGATAAGTATGGATCATTCTGTTTGTAACTGTTTTCACATAAGATAAGTATGGATCATTCTGTTTCTAACTGTTTTCACACAAGATAAGTATGGATCATTCTGTTTCTAACTGTTTTCACACAAGATAAGTATGGATCATTCTGTTTCTAACTGTTTTCACATAAGATAAGTATGGATCATTCTGTTTGTAACTGTTTTAACACAAGATAAGTATGGATCATTCTGTTTCTAACTGTTTTCACATAAGATAAGTATGGATCATTCTGTTTCTAACTGTTTTTACACAAGATAAGTATGGATCAGTCTGTTTGTAACTGTTTTCACACAAGATAAGTATGGATCATTCTGTTTGTAACTGTTTTAACACAAGATAAGTATGGATCATTCTGTTTCTAACTGTTTTCACACAAGATAAGTATGGATCATTCTGTTTGTAACTGTTTTCACACAAGATAAGTATGGATCATTCTGTTTGTAACTGTTTTCATACAAGATAAGTATGGATCAGTCTGTTTGTAACTGTTTTCTTAGAAGATAAGTATGGATCAGTCTGTTTGTAACTGTTTTCATACAAGATAAGTATGGATCAGTCTGTTTGTAACTGTTTTCATACAAGATAAGTATGGATCAGTTTGTTTGTAACTGTTTTCATACAAGATAAGTATGGATCAGTTTGTTTGTAACTGTTTTCATACAAGATAAGTATGGATCAGTCTGTTTGTAACTGTTTTCATACAAGATAAGTATGGATCATTCTATTTGTAACTGTTTTCATACAAGATAAGTATGGATCATTCTATTTGTAACTGTTTTCACACAAGATAAGTATGGATCATTCTATTTGTAACTGTTTTCACACAAGATAAGTATGGATCATTCTGTTTGTAACTGTTTTCACACAAGATAAGTATGGATCATTCTGTATGTAACTGTTTTCACATAAGATAAGTATGGATCAGTCTGTTTGTAACTGTTTTCACACAAGATAAGTATGGATCAGTCTGTTTGTAACTGTTTTCACACAAGATAAGTATGGATCAGTCTGTTTGTAACTGTTTTCACACAAGATAAGTATGGATCAGTCTGTTTGTAACTGTTTTCACACAAGATAAGTATGGATCAGTCTGTTTGTAACTGTTTTCACACAAGATAAGTATGGATCATTCTGTTTGTAACTGTTTTCACACAAGATAAGTATGGATCATTCTGTTTGTAACTGTTTTCACACAAGATAAGTATGGATCATTCTGTTTGTAACTGTTTTCACACAAGATAAGTATGGATCAGTCTGTTTGTAACTGTTTTCACACAAGATAAGTATGGATCAGTCTGTTTGTAACTGTTTTCACACAAGATAAGTATGGATCATACTGTTTGTAACTGTTTTCATAGAAGATAAGTATGGATCAGTCTGTTTGTAACTGTTTTTACACAAGATAAGTATGGATCATTCTGTTTGTAACTGTTTTCACACAAGATAAGTATGGATCATTCTGTTTGTAACTGTTTTCACACAAGATAAGTATGGATCATTCTGTTTGTAACTGTTTTCACACAAGATAAGTATGGATCAGTCTGTTTGTAACTGTTTTCACACAAGATAAGTATGGATCAGTCTGTTTGTAACTGTTTTCACACAAGATAAGTATGGATCAGTCTGTTTGTAACTGTTTTCACACAAGATAAGTATGGATCATACTGTTTGTAACTGTTTTCATAGAAGATAAGTATGGATCATTCTGTTTGTAACTGTTTTTACACAAGATAAGTATGGATCATTCTGTTTGTAACTGTTTTCACACAAGATAAGTATGGATCATTCTGTTTGTAACTGTTTTCATACAAGATAAGTATGGATCAGTCTATTTGTAACTGTTTTCATACAAGATAAGTATGGATCATTCTGTTTGTAACTGTTTTCATACAAGATAAGTATGGATCAGTCTGTTTGTAACTATTTTCACACAAGATAAGTATGGATCATTCTGTTTGTAACTGTTTTCACACAAGATAAGTATGGATCATTCTGTTTGTAACTGTTTTTACACAAGATAAGTATGGATCAGTTTGTTTGTAACTGTTTTCATACAAGATAAGTATGGATCAGTTTGTTTGTAACTGTTTTCACACAAGATAAGTATGGATCATTCTGTTTGTAACTGTTTTCATACAAGATAAGTATGGATCAGTCTGTTTGTAACTGTTTTCATACAAGATAAGTATGGATCAGTCTGTTTGTAACTGTTTTCACACAAGATAAGTATGGATCATTCTGTTTCTAACTGTTTTCACACAAGATAAGTATGGATCATTCTGTTTGTAACTGTTTTCACACAAGATAAGTATGGATCATTCTGTTTGTAACTGTTTTCACACAAGATAAGTATGGATCAGTCTGTTTGTAACTGTTTTCACACAAGATAAGTATGGATCAGTCTGTTTGTAACTGTTTTCACACAAGATAAGTATGGATCATACTGTTTGTAACTGTTTTCATAGAAGATAAGTATGGATCATTCTGTTTGTAACTGTTTTTACACAAGATAAGTATGGATCAGTCTGTTTGTAACTATTTTCACACAAGATAAGTATGGATCATTCTGTTTGTAACTGTTTTCACACAAGATAAGTATGGATCATTCTGTTTGTAACTGTTTTTACACAAGATAAGTATGGATCAGTTTGTTTGTAACTGTTTTCATACAAGATAAGTATGGATCAGTTTGTTTGTAACTGTTTTCACACAAGATAAGTATGGATCATTCTGTTTGTAACTGTTTTCATACAAGATAAGTATGGATCAGTCTGTTTGTAACTGTTTTCATACAAGATAAGTATGGATCAGTCTGTTTGTAACTGTTTTCACACAAGATAAGTGTGGATCATTCTGTTTCTAACTGTTTTCACACAAGATAAGTATGGATCATTCTGTTTGTAACTGTTTTTACACAAGATAAGTATGGATCAGTTTGTTTGTAACTGTTTTCATACAAGATAAGTATGGATCATTCTGTTTCTAACTGTTTTCACACAAGATAAGTATGGATCATTCTGTTTGTAACTGTTTTCACATAAGATAAGTATGGATCATTCTGTTTGTAACTGTTTTCATACAAGATAAGTATGGATCAGTCTGTTTGTAACTGTTTTCATACAAGATAAGTATGGATCAGTTTGTTTGTAACTGTTTTCACACAAGATAAGTATGGATCATTCTGTTTCTAACTGTTTTCACACAAGATAAGTATGGATCATTCTGTTTGTAACTGTTTTCACATAAGATAAGTATGGATCATTCTGTTTGTAACTGTTTTCATACAAGATAAGTATGGATCAGTCTGTTTGTAACTGTTTTCATACAAGATAAGTATGGATCAGTCTGTTTGTAACTGTTTTCTTACAAGATAAGTATGGATCATTCTGTTTGTAACTGTTTTCACATAAGATAAGTATGGATCATTCTGTTTGTAACTGTTTTCATACAAGATAAGTATGGATCAGTCTGTTTGTAACTGTTTTCATACAAGATAAGTATGGATCAGTCTGTTTGTAACTGTTTTCATACAAGATAAGTATGGATCAGTCTGTTTGTAACTGTTTTCATACAAGATAAGTATGGATCAGTCTGTTTGTAACTGTTTTCACACAAGATAAGTATGGATCATTCTGTTTCTAACTGTTTTCACACAAGATAAGTGTGGATTATTCTGTTTGTAACTGTTTTCACACAAGATAAGTATGGATCATTCTGTATGTAACTGTTTTTACACAAGATAAGTATGGATCAGTTTGTTTGTAACTGTTTTCATACAAGATAAGTATGGATCATTCTGTTTGTAACTGTTTTCACACAAGATAAGTATGGATCATTCTGTTTGTAATTGTTTTCATACAAGATAAGTATGGATCAGTCTGTTTGTAATTGTTTTCATACAAGATAAGTATGGATCAGTCTGTTTGTAACTGTTTTCACACAAGTATGGATCAGTCTGTTTGTAACTGTTTTCATACAAGATAAGTATGGATCATTCTGTTTGTAACTGTTTTCACACAAGATAAGTATGGATCATTCTGTTTGTAACTGTTTTCACACAAGATAAGTATGGATCATTCTGTTTGTAACTGTTTTCACACAAGATAAGTATGGATCATTCTGTTTGTAACTGTTTTCACACAAGATAAGTATGGATCATTCTGTTTGTAACTGTTTTCATACAAGATAAGTATGGATCAGTTTGTTTGTAACTGTTTTCACACAAGATAAGTATGGATCAGTTTGTTTGTAACTGTTTTCATACAAGATAAGTATGGATCATTCTGTTTGTAACTGTTTTCACACAAGATAAGTATGGATCATTCTGTTTGTAACTGTTTTCACACAAGATAAGTATGGATCATTCTGTTTGTAACTGTTTTCTTACAAGATAAGTATGGATCATTCTGTTTGTAACTGTTTTCACACAAGATAAGTATGGATCAGTCTGTTTGTAACTGTTTTCATACAAGATAAGTATGGATCAGTCTGTTTGTAACTGTTTTCATACAAGATAAGTATGGATCAGTCTATTTGTAACTGTTTTCACACAAGATAAGTATGGATCAGTCTGTTTGTAACTGTTTTCACACAAGATAAGTATGGATGATTCTGTTTGTAACTTTTCATTCAACATATATGTAAATCATTCCATTTGTAATAGTTTCACACAGATATGAATCTCTCCTGCTTTTCATGCAACTGTAATATATGTATTTTATAAACCAATTAAACTTATGACTGTTTTGTATTAGAACCTTCACAAGATTATATTTCAAGTCCAACTGACTAACTTGATCTAACTTTTTGAGTTCATTTCTTCATTTTCAAATTCTTACCCCTCACATATAGTTTCCATCAATAACTAGAAACTGTGCCACACCCACTATTCCAGGGTAGAAAACACAAATTAGGGAAAAATAAAATCAGATAATCTAATATTTTAAACCATCACTTGATAGGAATTACATAAAATGAGCTTTTATCATAAATAGTTTTAATGAAAAAGATAAAACATAGAAATAATTATCTTAGAAAACTCATGATTGTAAAGAGAAACAATGATAATAATAAGTTTAATTTTAAAATTCAGTGGCTAGAAACTGAGCAAGTCTAAATATAAAACAAGAGACATTCTTGAATATTTGTAACTGTAATTACATCTCAAATTGCTCAGGAGATCGAGCTATGAGTTTAAAGTGTGTATTTGAAAAGAAACTCAGAGTCAGTCTATGAGTCACTGTGTTGTGTCTAGAAAAAACTAAATTTATAAAAGAAAATTGCTCTTCATAGTTATTCCAAAAATAAAATTACAGAAAATAATTGAGGGTTACACACAACACGATATGTTGCACTTGTAACATTTAATGAGGGTGTACACAACATGATATGTAGCACTTGTAACATTGGATGAGGGTGTACACAACATGATATGTAGCACTTGTAACATTGGATGAGAGTGTACACAACATGATATGTAGCACTTGTAACATTGGATGAGGTTGTACACAACATGATATGTAGCACTTGTAACATTGGATGAGGTTGTACACAACATGATATGTAGCACTTGTAACATTGGATGAGGGTTACTCACAACATGATGTGTAGCACTTGTAACATTGGATGAGGGTTACTCACAACATGATGTGTAGCACTTGTAACATTGGATGAGGGTTACTCACAACATGATGTGTAGCACTTGTAACATTGGATGAGGGTACACACAATACAATATGTATCACTTGAAATGTTGGACCTACATCATTATCATTTTCCTCTTCCTATCCCGCATATAACGTCCAATCAAGAATATATCCTGTAGCTGCCACAGCCTCATCTATTAGGCCTGCCATGCTCATGACGACTAGCTGCTGTACCATACTTCCTTTTTGGTATGGAAGTGGTGTCACTATCACTTTCATAAATACCAGTGAAACTTTGTAGAATGGATGGCAACTGCCTGTTGTGTAGAGGATGACGTTTCGAAAGTATTTCACCTTTTGTCTTTAGGTCAGTGTCAGGTCATTGTCTGCCTAAACAATGTATCAAAGAAGACCTGAATTCTCATCTACCATGATTTGCCTGAGGGTTCCATCAACATTCTTCAATTCCATCTTTTGACACAAAATATCATAGAACTCTCACACTTGAACTGCTCCAACACATTGAATAGAAAGGTACCATGAAATGATGACATAGCATGTACTGAACTTGTACACCATCCATAGGTGATGGTCTGGTATGCAATTTAAATGGGTGTCTCATGTCACCATATGGTGAACTTGGAACTTAAGTGTAAATTCAAAGCAATATTAAGATATTTTTCATTTAGTAGTTACATAACTTCTTTATCTTCCCAGGTATTTGTAAAGGTTATGGTGACCCCAACTATTACACTTTTGATGGTCATTACTATCCTTTTCAAGGAAACTGTACTTATGTCCTTGCTCAACATCGCACTAACAAGGGCTACCGAGATTTCCAAGTTTTTGGTACAAATGTAGAATGCCAAGAAGAACCTAACACTGCCTGTTTGTCTGCAATAACAGTTCGTTTCAAGGGAAATACTGTGACAGTGGAAAAGGGAAAACAGGTAATCTGTTACTGTAAAGGTGAATCATTATGTGTGTTTTAACATCAAGACAGGTAATGTGTAACTGTAAAGGTGAATCATTATGTGTGTTTTAACATCAAGACAGGTAATGTGAAACTGTAAAGGGGAATCATAATGTGTGTTTTAACATCAAGACAGGTAATGTGTAACTGTAAAGGCGAATCATTATGTGTGTTTTAACATCAAGACAGGTAATGTGTAACTGTAAAGGTGAATCATTATGTGTGTTTTAACATCAAGACAGGTAATGTGTAACTGTAAAGGTGAATCCTTATGTGTGTTTTAACATCATGACAGGTAATGTGTAACTGTAAAGGTGAATCATTATGTGTGTTTTAACATCAAGACAGGTAATGTGTAACTGTAAAGGTGAATCATTATGTGTGTTTTAACATCAAGACAGGTAATGTGTAACTGTAAAGGCAAATCATTGTGTGTTTTAACATCAAAACAGGTAATGTGTAACTGTAAAGGTGAATCATTATGTGTGTTTTAACATCAAGACAGGTAATGTGTATCTGTAAAGGTGAATCATTATGTGTTTTAACATCAAAACAAGTAATGTGTAACTGTAAAGGTGAATCATTATGCGTGTTTTAACATCAAAACAAGTAATGTGTAACTGTAAAGGTGAATCATTATGCGTGTTTTAACATCAAAACAAGTAATGTGTAACTGTAAAGGTGCATCATTATGTGTGTTTTAACATCAAGACAAGTAATGTGTAACTGTAAAGGTGCATCATTATGTGTGTTTTAACATCAAGACAAGTAATGTGTAACTGTAAAGGTGAATCATTGTGTGTTTTAACATCAAGACAGGTAATGTGTAACTGTAAAGGTGAATCATTATGTGTGTTTTAACATCAAGACAGGTAATGTGTAACTGTAAAGGTGAATCATTGTGTGTTTTAACATCAAAACAGGTAATGTGTAACTGTAAAGGTGAATCATTATGTGTGTTTTAACATCAAGACAGGTAATGTGTATCTGTAAAGGTGAATCATTATGTGTTTTAACATCAAAACAAGTAATGTGTAACTGTAAAGGTGAATCATTATGCGTGTTTTAACATCAAAACAAGTAATGTGTAACTGTAAAGGTGAATCATTATGCGTGTTTTAACATCAAAACAAGTAATGTGTAACTGTAAAGGTGCATCATTATGTGTGTTTTAACATCAAGACAAGTAATGTGTAACTGTAAAGGTGAATCATTATGTGTGTTTTAACATCAAGACAGGTAATGTGTAACTGTAAAGATGGTCTATTATGAAGTTAAGGCCAACATTATTATGTTTACCTTATTTTAGTTAAAAGTATAACTGAATAAATAGATAAAAAACTTTTGTTGTCTTTAAGTAAACTGAAGGTTGCATTGTTTCATCTCAAACAATTGAAAAGAATGAACCCAACAGTAGAAGTTATAACATCACTATTTTCAGCTGGATTATTTTGTTGAGAACATAACTGTAAAACAATGACATTTTTAAGCAAAATTAAGATTTAATGGAAACAGTCAAACAAAATCAGGAGTATCTACACATGTATTTCATGTGTAGATTCACTAAGAGTAATAATACTGTATTTAATGTGTAGATTCAGTGAGATTATTACTACTGCATATAATGTGTAGACTCAGTAAGATTATTACTACTGTATATAATGTGCAGATTCAGTGAGATTATTACTACTGTATATAATGTGTAGATTCAGTGAGATTATTACTGCTGTATTTAATGTGTAGATTTAGTGATATTATTATTACTGTATTTAATGTGTAGATTCAGTGAGATTATTACTACTGTATTTAATGTGTAGATTTAGTGAGATTATTACTAATGTATTTAATGTGTAGATTTTGGGAGATTATTACTACTGTATTTAATATGTAGATTTTGTGAGAATATTACTACTGTATATAATGTGTAGATTCAATGAGATTATTACTACTGTATATAATGTGTAGATTCAATGAGATTATTGCTACTGTATTTAATGTGTAGATTCAGTGAGATTATTACTACTGTATATAATGTGTAGATTCAATGAGATTATTACTACTGTATTTAATGTGTAGATTCAGTGAGATTATTGCTACTGTATTTAATGTGTAGATTCAGTGAGATTATTGCTACTGTATTTAATGTGTAGATTCAATGAGTGTATAACCACTGTATTTAGTTTAATTTGCAGATGTGGATATTTACTTGGTAAACATTAACTCATTGAGTGAATGTATTTGTTTTTTGTAATTTCCATTGTTTTTGTAACTATAGTATTATTGACCAGAATTTTAGATTCTAAGAGTATTCTATATATCTTTTAAAGGTAACGTTTAATGGGTACTTTATCAAAGAAAGTGACTATCCATTTGTGGCTGAAGGTTTTAATATCACAGCAGTGAGAGGTCGAAGTGCTGTTGTTCAAGTTCCTTCTATCAATCTTGCAGTTCGGTACTTTGAACTAAACTTTGGATTTTACATTGAACTACCATCTAAATATTACTGGAACAGTACAGAAGGATTGTGTGGTGGGTTTCTCTGTTTTGAAAGATTTATATAAATTATATTTTTATTATGGTTGGTTTCCTGAATTTATTTTATGTTGAAAATGAATTTGGAATCTAAAGAGGGTTGAGGGTATTATGTAACAACTTTTGTATTTACAAGTCACTTGAGAACCACAGCCTATATAAACCCTTTGTGGAGTGGCATGTATCATAACTACATTTTCTTATTGCTTTGTAGGTAGTCTGATGCCACCAACAATCTACTTCTTTTGTAACAGGTATTTAAAAGTAATTTCTGACACAAAATATTTATGTGATTAAGTCATAAATGTGTTCAGTTTTCTAAGACAAGATATATCACTTTATGGTATTCTAAAACTAATTAATATTGGTTAACTTGGAGCACCATAAACATCCAAAATAGAAACAATCTTGCAGTTAGTTCTGCCACAAATGTAATATGTGAGACATAGTAAGTGAGGATACAAAAACACTAAAATAAATGGCAAAAGCTATCTGTGTGTCACAGACAACAGTATATTTAATAAAATATACATACCAGTTCTGTTGCTGCATAGACAGATTATGAAAAACAAACAGAAAAGAGCTGGATGCTTTGGACATGACAAACTTTGATGTATTCATTTGAAATGAAAACTATGTTGTAGTATTGTAAAGATCTATGGAAATTGGAAAGGACTTGACAAGACGTGGCTCAAAATTATTTTAATATAACTCACTCAACCCTCTGTACAAACAAGAATAAATAAGTTTGGTTAAACACTGTATTATTTTAGCATACCTTTTGAAGTGTAGCTTAATTGTATTTTATGTCTGGCATAGCCAGGTGATTAGAACACTCAACTCATAATGTGCAGCTCACAGATTCAAATCCCTGTTTTATCAAACATTCTTGCCTTTACGGCAGTGGTAAAGCTATGATGAGACGGTCAATCCTACTATTCATTTATATAAAAGTGGCCCAAGAGTTGGTGGTGAGTGATGATGTGTAGCTGTATTCCATAAAATCTTTCACGGTTAGTCTTGCATAGCTTTGTGCAAAATTCAAAACAAACAAAGAATTGTTTTCAAGTTAATTTTGGTTTTATATCAAATATTTCAAGTTAATCAGTATATGAAGAAAATAAAAACAAAATAGTGAAATTGTATAATTATAGAAGGTTTCTCTTCTCACACAGTTGATGAAGATTCTCATTAATTGGAGCTATATACAAAATCTTATTTGACCATGAAAACTAGCTTCTACTTGTCTGAATATGGTTGATATTTCATGTTTTCATTAAACATTAATTTATCATATACATATGTATATAAAAATACTAGTACTGTTGTTGTACTTGATGCTGAAATGTTTATTTACTCAACAAACGGAATATTTGTCATATAGAACATTTCTTATGTATAACAAGGTACTGAACAACAGTGGAATATTTGTCATATAGAACATTTCTTATGTATAAAAAGGTACTGAACAACAGTGGAATATTTGTCATATAGAACATTTCTTATGTATAAAAAGGTACTGAACAACAGTGGAATATTTGTCATATAGAACATTTCTTATGTATAAAAAGGTACTGAACAACAGTGGAATATTTGTCATATAGAACATTTCTTATGTATAAAAAGGTACTTAACAACAGTGAAATATTTGTCATATAAAACATTTCTTATGTATAACAAGGTACCGAACAACAGTGGAATATTTGTCATATAGAACATTTCTTATGTATAAAAAGGTACTGAACAACAGTGAAATATTTGTCATATAGAACATTTCTTATGTATAAAAAGGTACTGAACAACAGTGGAATATTTGTCGTATAGAACATTTCTTATGTATAAAAAGGTACTGAACAACAGTGGAATATTTGTCATATAGAACATTTCTTACGTATAAAAAGGTACTGAACAACAGTGGAATATTTGTCATATAGAACATTTCTTATGTATAACAAGGTACCGAACAACAGTGGAATATTTGTCATATAGAACATTTCTTATGTATAACAAGGTACTGAACTCTTACTTTCCTGTACAATTTAGGGATATGCAATTTTGATGCATCAGATGACATGTACCATAGGAATGGATATGTAACAGACAATGTAGAAGACTTTGCCTATAGTTGGCTAACCAATGGAACCAGAGAGATGTGCACCATCTCTAAGATAAAGATCCCCACCCCACCCCCAGAAATATGCAACTTTACGTCGACTGCCTGTGAATTTGTTGTTGATCCTATACCATTCAGAGAAGCTTGTAAGAATGACGTGTCATACAGTATGAAACCTGGTAGATCAGTGTGTCGTGCTAAACTTGAGTATGCTCAGCAGTGCTGTAAACGTGGTATCTCACTGGGAAAATGGTTGGAACTAAATAACTGTGGTACGTGTAATATTTAGTGGTTTTATTAAATAACCGTGGTACGTGTAATATTTAGTGGTTTAATTAAATAACCGTGGTACGTGTAATATTTAGTGGTTTAATTAAATAACCGTGGTACGTGTAATATTTAGTGGTTTAATTAAATAACTGTGGTACATGTAATGTTTAGTGGTTTAATTAAATAACTGTGGTACGTGTAATATTTAGTAGATTAATGAAATAACTGTGGTAAGTGTAATATTTAGTAGATTAATGAAATAACTGTGGTAGTGTAATATTTAGTGGTTTAATTAAATAACTGTGGTACATGTAATATTTAGTAGATTAATGAAATAACTGTGGTACGTGTAATATTTAGTGGTTTAATGAAATAACTGTGGTACATGTAATATTTAATGGTTTAATGACATTTTTGTCATTTAAAAAGTAAGAGAAAGAAAAAGATCTCAGTTGACTCAACAGCAGTTCTTAAAAATTAACTATTGATGTTTGACCTGGGGATTCTGTAACTTGTTGACCTGGGCATACTGTAACTTTAACAGGCAATTTAGATTTTCTGATATACTTTTTATTTTCTTGAATTAATTAGAGGTAATTTCTTCTGTGTGTGTTATCTGTAGAAAGTTGTGTTTTTTGTAAACAGTTGAAAGCGTAGGTAGCTCAGACATATTCAGCTTGAACGTTATTCTGCTAACAGCTTTATCAATAATTATGATGTTGTATCCTTTGTCAGCAGCTTTATGTTTTAGGTAATTGATTTTATCTTTGAACTAATTGCAGAGAGCTCTGTAAGTTAAGATACAGAAGGTTCCTGAAGAAGTGATATTTTTATATAACATTAGAGTTTCTAGTTACCAAAATGCATGCATTTTTATATATATGCACATGTTTGGTGGCTTGACCTGTAAATCCCACTATTCATTGGTAAGAGGGTAGCCCAAAGTATAGTGATGTCGACTCACTCTCTTCTCTCTTTGAGGTAAATCTATCTGAGGAATACCAATCATGTGTCAGCTTCTAATCTGTCCTAGTGATCATAAGCAGCCTTGGAGCTTAAAAAACACATGATATATATTCAGCAGTCAAGTAGAAACAAAATCAAAAGGGAGGACTGTGTTAAAAATGGCAAATTTAAAGCTCTGAGTAATAATATCATAACAAACAAAGAAAAATGTTCCACAAATCAAAATGAGTACAGGCTATTATTTGGGATATAAAATGTACCCTGGGTTTTGGAGGTGAATATAAAAGGACCCATATTGTGGTGGGAATACACCATCTTTCAGTCATAATCTCTCTT
Organism: Tachypleus tridentatus; assembly: GCF_004210375.1. NCBI lineage: Eukaryota > Metazoa > Arthropoda > Merostomata > Xiphosura > Limulidae > Tachypleus > Tachypleus tridentatus. The sequence continues at coordinate 128,636,731 of NC_134836.1, read as the reverse complement.
TGCCAGTCTCAGAAGAAGAAATTCATAAAAGTAAATAATAATAATAAAGTAATCAAAATTTGGTCAAAAGATGTAGCAATAATATGTTTTTGAACTTATAAATAAATAAAAGTTATATTTATTTCTTAATATCACAACATATATGAGTAATCTAAAGTATTGATCTAGTATTATGTTTCTTGATTTGAAATGATAAAGAATTGTGGTTTAAATGCTGTATTACTTTCATTAATTGAATACCACAAGATATATGAGTGATATATGTTCGTGCATGAAAGAACTAAACAGCGAATGTAGATGCACAAACAGGTATTTTGTGTCATGTAATTAGAAAAATGTAGCATTTTTGTTTTTTTAACCCAACTAAATAAAGTAACTTATTTTGTTTCCATTCCACAGGTTTTGACTGCCCCTCTAATATGGTATTTGAATGTCGCTCTCCTTGTGTTAAAACTTGTGATAATTATAAAACTTTGTCCAGTCAGTACTGCACATTAGAACCTCACTTCTCGTGCTTCTGTTCTCAAGATAAAGTCCTCAAACAAGGGGAATGTGTGGATTCTGTTGTATGTGGTAAGTGTTACAAAATTATGTTAACAGTTCATATTACTACTCATTTTTCATGTTATTGTCCTTGAATTTACTCTACAATTTTATTTTCTTATAAGCAAATAGTAGTATTTGCTTAGTAGTATCATATGATACTAAGTTTTATATGGAAAACATGCATTTTTAATTTTTTTTTTTCATATACTTCCAGAAACCTGTGATGCAGAAGGACATGTGGTAAGTATAGTAGAATAATATTTCTATCTTGTCATGGTTAATGCAATGTTTAGAATTAAAGTTTTGTTGTATATGTTACTTTTATATACACTGCAAACATTTCATAGTTGTATGTGTTTTACTGTTATTCTACATGTTCCAGGTGTTTATACTGAACATTTTATTATGAGTGTAGCCATTAGTACTTATGTTCAAGGTGTATAGACAACACATTTTTATGAATGTGACCATCAATAGATGTGCTGTAGATGTTCAGACTTATCAAGAATTACAATAATGCTACTTGAATGTAGGTGGGAGATGAGTGGAGTAAAGGACCATGTGAAAAGTGTAGCTGCACAGAAGACTTGAAAGTGAAGTGCACAGAAACTCTCTGTCCACCTACCCCTGTGTGTAAAATAAACGAGACCCTGAAAATCATACCACCGAAAAATGGTAGCTGTTGTCAGACTTATATCTGTGGTAGGTGTCTCACTCTGTTTGTAATTTTAGAATTTGATAAGTTTCTATGTCATAATTCACTTTACATCAGCACTGTTTCTTCCAGAATCTGATATCATACTTAATTTTAAGCTCTGTTTAAAGTTTTTGTATCTCTACATTACAAAAACGAGACCCTGAAAATCATACCACCGAAAAATGGTAGCTGTTGTCAGACTTATATCTGTGGTAGGTGTCTCACTCTGTTTGTAATTTTAGAATTTGATAAGTTTTATGTCATAATTCACTTTACATCAGCACTGTTTCTTCCAGAATCTGATATCATACTTAATTTTAAGCTCTGTTTAAAGTTTTGTATCTCTACATTACAAAAACGAGACCCTGAAAATCATACCACCGAAAAAATGGTAGCTGTTGTCAGACTTATATCTGTGGTAGGTGTCTCACTCTGTTTGTAATTTTAGAATTTGATAAGTTTCTATGTCATAATTCACTTTACATCAGCACTGTTTCTTCCAGAATCTGATATCATACTTAATTTTAAGCTCTGTTTAAAGTTTTTGTATCTCTACATTACAAAAACGAGACCCTGAAAATCATACCACCGAAAAATGGTAGCTGTTGTCAGACTTATATCTGTGGTAGGTGTCTCACTCTGTTTGTAATTTTAGAATTTGATAAGTTTCTATGTCATAATTCACTTTACATCAGCACTGTTTCTTCCAGAATCTGATATCATACTTAATTTTAAGCTATGTTTAAAGTTTTTGTATCTCTACATTACATATTTTCTGTAATGTTGTGTTACAACTCTTTTATATCTCTACTTTAAAACTTTTCTATACCTTTTGTTAAACATTTTCAATAATTCTGTCTTACAAGTTTCCTCTATCTTTGTATTGTAACTTTTCTATATCTTTTATGTTACAATTTTTCTGTTCCATGTGTGTTGCTATTTTTTTTATTCCTGTATTACAACTGTTTTACATCTGTATTTGTATTATCAAACATCAGCACTGGTGTATTATAACCTTTCAAAAACTGTAAAAATAATTTTGTTTGTGTCTGTACGACACAATTGTGTTTTTGTATTTATAATTTTAAAGAATAGAAATATTTACAGTTTTTTTCACTGTAAATAATAATATTTTTTTAATAATATATTACACCAGAAATGGAAGTTAAGAAATGTAAAGAGATAAACCCTCCTGACTGTAAACTTGGAGAAGTGGCCAAGATTGATACTAGTAAAGAATGCCCAGTTTATGTTTGTGGTAAGTAATAATATTTACATTTGTTTAGTATTGTGTAAACTATAATATCATGTTTGTGGTAAGTAATAATGTATATTTGTTTAGTTTTCTGTAAAGTAAAATATCATATTTATGGTAAGTAATAATGTATAGTTGTTTAGTTTTCTGTAAAGTAAAATATCATATTTATGTTACGTAATAATGTATAGTTGTTTAGTTTTCTGTAAAGTAAAATATCATATTTATGTTACGTAATAATGTATAGTTTTCTGTAAAGTAAAATATCATATTTATGTTACGTAATAATGTATAGTTTTCTGTAAAGTAAAATATCATATTTATGGTAAGTAATAATGTATAGTTGTTTAGTTTTCTAAAGTAAAATATCATATTTATGGTAAGTAATAATGTATAGTTGTTTATACATATCAAATTTAGGTTTGCGACAGTAATAATATATATATTTGTTTAGTTTTGTGTAAAATATAATATCGTTTATGGTAAGTAATAATGGATAGCAGTTTACTTTAGTTTAAAATATAATATAATATGTTTTTGATAAGTAATAATGTATATTTGATTAGTTTTGTGTAAAATATAATATGTTTAATGTAAATAACAATCTATATTTGTGTAGTTTTGTGTATAATATAATATTTATGTGATTATTGTAAGTAATAATGTATATTAGTTTAGTTTTGTGTAAAATATAATATGTTTAATGTAAATAACAATCTATATTTGTGTAGTTTTGTGTATAATATAATATTTATGTGATTATGGTAAGTAATGTATATTAGTTTTGTGTAAAATATATTATTTTTATGTTTGTGATAAGTAATAATGTATATTTGTTTAGTTTTGTGTAAAATATGATATCATGTTTATGGTAAGTAATAATGTGTAATTGTTTAGTTTAGTTTAATTAAATTTGTTTAGGTTTGTGATAAGTAATAATATATATTTTTTGGTTTTGTGTAAAATATATTTATGGTGAACAACAATGTATGGTTGTTTGGTTTTATTTAAAATATAATATCATATTTATGTTTATGATAAGTAATAATGTATAATATTTGTTTAGTTTTTTTTATAAAATATAATATCATGTTTATGTTTGTGGTAAATAGCAATGTATATTTCTTGTTCCTAAGTAAAATGCTTAGCTGTTGTTCATAGAAGAGATATGTTACATACTGTGTACATTATTTTATATATTGGTACTTGTTAGTGTTGATTTGTACTTAAAGTTGTCATCACAGCATAAAATAACCTGTTCATTTCTTAGAAATTCTGTAGTATAAAAATGTTGAGTGATGACACTAAAGTATTTAATGGGCTTCTATATGTTATCTGAGATATTCTGTGTAGGTTCTGTATTGAAGGTATCAAAGGTATTAGATGAATAATTCATGTTTGCTATTTATGTTTTGTACAGTTTCCTTTACTATTATTAACGTTTGTGTTTTTCTCTCATTAGAATGTGATGAGAAAATGTGTCCTCCTCTGGAATGGCCTGTTAAACTGGACGTTGGTCAAGGAACAGAAGTCCACCCCTCTGGCTGCTGCAAACAGGTGGTTGTAAAGTGCTATCTAAACAAATGTCCTCCTGTTCCTGATTGCCCCAAAGGTTTTGAACTTCAAGTCAACAAAGGTGTATGTTGTAACATAAGTACTTGTGGTAAGTTGTGCACAAAAAGTTATGATCTGATTCATTATTTTATTAGTCATTTAACCATTCAAGTGTACTTTGAAATTTATTTATTTGGTTAAGAGAAGTATTAGTTCAAGAGAGTGAAATTTTTATGTATATAACATATATTGAGAAGGTTTGTGTTAGATAGTGTAACTGTAGCCTTTTTTAATTCTCTGTTTATACCAAAGACTCAAACAGGTGAAGGAATTTTGATTTTCATACCCAAACTGGATCTTCATCAAGAAATTCATTATTGGTTTTCATAAGAAATTCTTGCATGTTCTTCTTGGTGGTCTTAATGTTTCTAAAACACTAAAAGCCGTTAAGAAATGCTTACTTGTCTTTTTTTTAGGTCAGGCTGTCCCTAAAATACTGAGATCTTTTTGGGAAATACATGTCTTTCTTGGAGGTCAGACTGTCCCTAAAATACTGAGAGCTTATTAGGAAATACATGTCTTTCTTGGAGGTCAGACTGTCCCTAAAATACTGAGAGCTTATTAGGAAATACATGTCTTTCTTGGAGGTCAGACTGTCCCTAAAATACTGAGAGCTTATTAGGAAATACAGGTCTTTCTTGGAGGTCTGATTGTCCCTAAAACACTAAGAGCTTGTAAAGAAATACAGGTTTTTCTTAGAGGTTTGAATGTCCCTAAAACACTGAGAGTTTGTTAAGAAATACAGGTCTTTCTTGGAGGTCTGAATGTCCCTAAAACATTGAGAGTTTTTATAAGAAATACAGATCTTTCTTGGAGATCTGAATGTCCCTAAAACACTAAGAGCTTGTAAAGATATACAGGTTCTTCTAGTAGGTCTAAATGTCCCTAAAACACTGAGAGTTTGTTTAAGAAATACAGGTTTTTCTTGGAGGTTTGAATGTCCCTAAAACACTAAGAGTTTGTTAAGAAATACAGGTTTTTCTTGGAGGTTTGAATGTCCCTAAAACACTGAGAGTTTGTTAAGAAATACAGGTTTTTCTTGGAGGTCTGAATGTCCCTAAAACACTGAGAGTTTAAGTTACACAAGGTTCACAAACAGTTGTAATAACAGTTTAGTCTCAATTTTCCTTGCCTCTTATTTGTTTTAAACATTTTTAAATTTCAAGGTACAGTTAAAACGGTTTAAAAGTCTCTATTTTATTAATGTTTCTAACTTCCAAGGTATATTAGAAATGTTTTCAAATTCATATTTATTAATAATTTTAATTTTCAATGTGAAAGGCCATGATGTATAAGTTGAACAAGGTTGGGTAGAATACACAGTTTTCAACATTTCCCAAGCAACCATACTGGCTCTAATGTTGTCATAAGAAAACAATGTTCCCAGCTGAGTAAAAATGTTTTGAATATATATATGTCCATGATATAATTTGTGGCATGATGGGATTCGTAATTATTGGTAAATGAATAAAATATTGACCATGGGGAGATTACCATAAAGTTAATCACTAGTTAAGTGCAAATAATGTTTTAACCATTGTATATGTGAAAAAGTTCCTTGGTTATAATCAGGTATATCATCATGATGAAGTGGTTTCCTAGTTAGAATTGGATATTTTAGAACTGTGGAATGGTTTCTTGACTAGAATTGGTTATGTTAGAATTATTGGAAGGTTTCTTGGCCAGCATTGGATATGTTAGAATATTAGGAAGATTTGTTTTTACCAGAATTGGATATGTTTGAACCATAGCAAGGTTTCTTGACCAGAATAACATACATAAGAGCCATGAGAGTATGCCATGATTAAAATTAAATCACATACCAACTTTACTGAATAAAACCACCTCATCAACTGAATATTAACATACCTTTCTTTTCTACCTGAATAATAACCATCTCATCAACTGAATATTAACATGCCTATCAATTCTACCTGAATAATAACCACCTCATAAACTGAATGTTGACATGCCTATCCATTCTACCTGAATAATAACCACCTCATCAACTGAATGTTGACATACCTATCCATTTTACCTGAATAATAACCATCTCATCAACTGAATATTGACATGCCTATCAATTCTACCTCAATAATAACCGTCTCATCAACTGAATATTGATATGCCTATCCATTCTACCTGAATAATAACCACCTCATCAACTGAATGTTGACATACCTATCCATTCTACCTGAATAATAACAACCTCATCAACTGAATATTGACATACCTATCCATTCTACCTGAATAATAACCACCTCATCAACTGAATATTGATATGCCTATCCATTCTACCTGATTAATAACCATCTCATCAACTGAATATTGATATGCCTATCCATTCCACCTGAATAATAACCACCTCATCAACTGAATGTTGACATACCTATCTATTCTACCTGAATAATAACCACCTCATCAACTGAATATTGATATGCCTATCCATTCTACCTGAATAATAACCACCTCATCAACTGAATATTGATATGCCTATCCATTCTACCTGATTAATAACCATCTCATCAACTGAATATTGATATGCCTATCCATTCCACCTGAATAATAACCACCTCATCAACTGAATGTTGACATACCTATCCATTCTACCTGAATAATAACCATCTCCTCAACTGAATATTGATATGCCTATCCATTCTACCTGAATAATAACCATCTCATCAACTGAATATTGATATGCCTATCCATTCTACCTGAATAATAACCATCTCATCAACTGAATATTGACATGCTTATCCATTCTACCTGAATAATAACCATCTCATCAACTGAATGTTGACATACCTATAAATTCTACCTGAATAATAACCACCTCATCAACTGAATATTGATATGCCTATCCATTATACCTGAATAATAACCATCTCATCAACTGAATGTTGACATACCTATAAATTCTACCTGAATAATAACCATCTCATCAACTGAATATTGACATGCTTATCCATTCTACCTGAATAATAACCATCTCATCAACTGAATGTTGACATACCTATAAATTCTACCTGAATAATAACCACCTCATCAACTGAATATTGATATGCCTATCCATTATACCTGAATAATAACCATCTCATCAACTGAATATTGATATGCCTATCCATTCTACTTGAATAATAACCTCCTCATTAACTGCACATGAATATTTATTTTTTGACAATATGTTACATGTCTTATTTTCTAAAACATTTACAAAGATGCCAACCATTACGATTTGTGAGTAATCATTACGATTTTGGTGTCTACATTATGACTATACACTCATACAGACAAATATTACGACTTGTTGCAACTCCCAAATTATTATATATTATATAGGCCTATACAATAAAGTGATAAATTGTTCCCCCAGGGCTTGAAAGGGGTGAAAAGAAAATTTCTAGTTGGATACAAATAAATTTTCATAATAAATAAAAGACATAGTCCAAATGGCTACTTGCAATAATCATGTTTGTGCTTGAAATAATAAAAAATATTTGTATCTCCCACGTCTACCAATAGTTTGAGTGCAGTGCTTCTCCATACTGGATAAGTGGGGGAATCCATAGTTATGTCATCAGTGCTTGTCAGCCAATCAGCACTCGTGTGGGGGAATCCATAGTTATGTCATCAGTGTTTGTCAGCCAATCAGCACTCGTGTGGGGGAATCCATAGTTATGTCATCAGTGCTTGTCAGCCAATCAGAGCTCACGTAGATGGGTATTTCTAGTTTTCTAAGCGGCATAGAAACATCAATGCAATCGTTCACAAGCTGGAAAAAAAGAGGCCTTGTTCATCAGATTCTCTTGTTTCTGGTAAATCGAAAAGGACTAAAACTGTGAAAGGGCTCTGTCTACAATCATTACATTCAGTCATTTGAACTAGTTGGCATCTCTGTACATGCTGGATTTAAATGCAGAAACAGTATAGAATGAAAAGGCATAAAACTGAAAGTTTCACTCTATGGGTCACACCCTAACCTTTAACAATCTTTTTGGCTTTTTCAATGGAGTTTACAGTTTGGTAATTCTGTAAGTAAAATCTTTGTGTTCCTCTGTTCATTACATTGTATGTTTAATAAAGTTAAATTTATTTCTTACTATACTTATTTTATTTTTCTTTGCTTTTCTGGTTTTATTAGAGAAGAAAGATGTGTGTGTTTATAAGCACACGTACGAAACAGTGGATGGAATGGAGAGAAAATTAAAGCCTGAAGAGCAGTACAGTCGAGAATATGAGGTAACATGTGTTTAGGGTTGAAGAAAAATTTAGTGGCTTTTAATTTTAGTTACATATAATCATAGAAAATTGTAGGTCATCCTACATATTTACAGGCATGCTTCGGAAAGATAAGTGGCAGTCACACAAAGAAACTATAAGATACAATGGGTACTATGCCATGCAGGTGTAATGAAATCCTATATAAAAATAGCAAGGTTCTTATATTTTACACTTAGTTTAAAAGAGATTTAGGAATGTATGTGTAATTTTACATCATTTTAGTTCATTACGTGAGAAACCTCCTGATGCAAGTTTCTGGGTGTTTGTTTGCAATGAAAATTTGCTTAGTCTTATCTTGCAGAATCACAGGTCAAAGGCCATGTCATCACGTTTGTTGATTTGCATTTAAAACTTTATTTAACGTCTATTTTATAAATTTATTTGAGTATGTTTGGTATCAAATTGTAGATTATAATTCAAGTTTTAGTATTGTATATTAGTTAATTTATTAATTCAAAACAAATATTAACACCTAAATATTGATTTTTTAGTGAGTCATGTGGTATGTTGAATGCACCACAGGTTCAAATTAGATGTTTATTATGTCAAAATACTAGGTCTATAGTTTTGTACAAATTGGGGACTCAGATTACCTATACTGACAAGCTAGAGTATAAAATAAGAACCTCGTATCTTTTAATTTTGCTGAGATATTGCGTATGAACTATATCAAACACAGTGGCCTCGGTCACCTCTTTCTATTTTTGGAAACAGTTCCTTATAAACACTTATTTGTGTATATGATATGTAACTAACCAATCAAAACCTTAGAATTTCCCCTCATGGCTTTCCCGGTCATTTTCATGTGTTAAGACACCATATCACTTTTTCCAAACAAGAATTCAAGGAGGTAGGTTACATCTTTAGTTTGGTGGGAATTTTTTTTTTTTCTTTTAGGCTGATATACATCTCAGTTACTTAATTTGATAAATTATAATGAAATTCTATAGTATCAATATGGTAATTTATGATTTTGTGGTTATTTCAATGTGCATGTAAAACAAAAAAAAATTATTTCACATTCTCCATGTGCAAAAATTTCTTAAGGTTTAGCAAGAAACAAGAATAATCAACCAATCAAGAAGAAATAATTGTTTGCTTTACTTCTTTATTTAATGTATTTAAAAAAAAATAAGTTTAATAACTTGTTTATAAATAGTATTAATCTGTAATCATATACAAAGTATAATTATTGAAATGTGACTGTATATTACAAAATACTAGTCCACTTAAGGTCAGTGTTATATTATTGAATACAGTAAAATGAGTACACATGCACTACATCAATACAAATTTTGTAGTGTTAGCCAGGAATGGCCTGAAGGTAAATATAATAAATAATGAGACTTCAGCAATTTAAACTAAACATTTTTACATTTGTGTAATAATCTATTATCGTTCTAGAATGAGAAAAGCCAATTTGCAGTTATTTCCTAATTTTTATTACAGTTACAGGGTTGGTCATGTGTACAACCCCCACCCCTCATAGTTAGGGTATAGAAAATAACACATAATATAAAGTATCACTGAAAACAAACATTTGAAATGTATTTAGGGGTTTTTAGAAATTACACATATAATATTTTGAGATGAAAAATAGTTTTTAACCATAACATTAAATCACTTTGCACTCAGACTAGTAACAAAACAGATTCATTATTTTCACAAATAAATCTTTACTAAAGATACTTCATTAATAAAACAAGTCTTTTAACATTTACTAAAAGTCTATTACAACGGTTATAGTTCAAATACGTAAATGTGTATTCATTTGTGTTGTACCAAGTCTGTCATGAAAGGGTTAATTTAGAGGTGTAATCTTATGGATCAAAAGTTATATTATTAGTTTCAATATAAAAATTATTTATTTAATCCTAGGAACATGGAAACAATAAGTATTTCACTTCAAACACAATCTCACAGCTGTTTGTTTTAAGTGTTTACAGCATTTCAAAGTAATTACCAATTTAATACTGAATACAAGATTCATTACAAAAAAGTTTCTCATGATTTTGCATGAAGTATTCAGTAATGTCTAAGAACTTTAAAAAGTAATTGTTTAAGTAAGAAATGAATAGTTATTAACCATGACCACATAATTTACATGAAAAGAATATTATAATGTTTAACTACTTAACAGTTGTATTGTTGGTATCTGTGGAATTTAAACAAATGTACATACTTGTCTACTTTTCTTAACAGTTGTATTGTTGGTATCTGTGAAATTTAAACAAATGTACATACTTGTCTACTTTTCTTAACAGTTGTATTGTTGGTATCTGTTGAATTTAAACAAATGTACATACTTGTCTACTTTTCTTAACAGTTGTATTGTTGGTATCTGTGAAATTTAAACAAATGTACAAACTTGTCTACCTTTTTTAACAGTTGTATTGTTGGTATCTGTGGGATTAAAACAAATGTACATACTTGTCTACCTTTCATAACAGTTGTATTGTTGGTATCTGTGGGATTAAAACAAATGTACATACTTGTCTACCTTTCATAACAGTTGTATTGTTGGTATCTGTGGAATGTAAACAAATGTACATACTTGTCTACCTTTCTTAACAGTTGTATTGTTGGTATCTGTGGAATTTAAACAAATGTACATACTTGTCTACCTTTCTTAACAGTTGTATTGTTGGTATCTGTGGAATTTAAACAAATGTACAAACTTGTCTACCTTTCTTAACAGTTGTATTGTTGGTATCTGTGGAATTTAAACAAATGTACATACTTGTCTACCTTTCATAACAGTTGTATTGTTGGTATCTGTGGAATTTAAACAAATGTACATGTCTACCTTTTTTAATAGTTGTATTGTTCGTATCTGTGGAATTTAAACAAATGTACATGTCTACCTTTCTTAATAGTTGTATTGTTGGTACCTGTGGAATTTAAACAAACATATATGCATGTCTTCCTTTCTTAATAGTTGTATTGTTGGTATCTGTGGAATTTAAACAAACATATGTGCATGTCTTCCTTTTTTAATAGTTGTGTTGTTGGTATCTGTGGAATTTAAACAAATGTACTTGTCTACCTTTCTTAACAGTTGTTTTGTTGGTATTTGTGGAATTTAAACAAATGCACATGTCTACGTTTCTTAACAGTTGTTTTGTTGATATCTGTGGAATTTAAACAAAATATGTACATGTCTTCCTTTCTTAATGGTTGTATTGTTGGTATCTGTGAAATTTAAACAAACATATGTACAGGTCTACCTTTCTTAACATTTGTATTGTGCGTATCTGTGGATAATGTCCTTCATATGACCCCATAAGAAAGAAGGTAATGTCATCTGACAATGTTATATGTATAGGATCAACCCATTGCAACTCCTTTTGTGTTTGACCGGCTCTTTGACTCTTTAAATTGTTGGTATCACTTCTGTATGGAATTCTAAGCTGACAAACTTTTCCATCCACTCTACAATAATGTCTTAGCACTTTACTACTCAACTTTCTCTCTTATGTGCACAGGATCATATTGTCATAGCAGTAGAACAGTCTATTTTATTTTTATCACCCATAATTTTCTTTATGTAATATAGTACTCAACTTCCCCTCTCTTGTGCATAGGAAACACACAACCTTTTTCTTGATGAAGGTCTCAACTGGTAGATTCTGTCTGTACTGTGCGATATTGTTTTAGCACCTGAATCATCTATTTTACCTTTGTCACCCATAACTTTCTTTATATAATATAATAATCAACTTCCCCTTTCGTGCTGATTGGCCACACCCAACCTTCTCATTATTGTTCTTAACTGGTAGACCCTGTCTATACACTCTGATATTGTGCTAGTACTAGAATACTGTGTTTTACCTTTGTCACCCATAACTTTCTTTATATAATATAATAATCAACTTCCCCTTTCTTGTTCATTGGCCACACCCAACCTTCTTATTGATAAAGTTCTTAACTTTTAGGCCCTGTCCATACACTTTATGATATTATTTTCAGACTCATTCTATATTAGGTTGAATTAAGAAGGGCAACAGATGTGTAAAATTATATTTATAAACTGTATACTTTGTGTTAATATGTTTGTATGATTTCTTTCTAATTATAGCAATAGATCTAACATTGGTTATATGTAGTTAATTAAATTATTTGAATAATTGTTTTCTGTAGTGAGCAATTTATAAATAATTTTCAAAAGTTCCTTGATAGACAATCATATAATATTGTTAGTAATACAGTTGATTAAAATTCAGTTCTAAACATTTTTGTATTTTTATCTTGCAAGCCTGATTCCACTTGGCCTGATGGACTGTGTCGAAACTGCACATGCACAGGAAGTAATGGGAAATTTACATTTAACTGTCGTGTGGAAATTTGCCCCAAGATATCTGATTTCATTGACAAAGATGTAAGTAGATCCCTTGTTTTTGTTCTATTAGTGGTTCATTAGGTAAAGATGTAAGTAGATCCCTTCTTTTCGTTCTGTTAGTGGTTCATCAGGTAAAGATGTTAGTAGATCCATTCTTTTTGTTCTGTTAGTGGTTCATTAGGTAAAGATGTAAGTAGATCCATTCTTTTTGTTCTGTTAGTGGTTCATTAGGTAATGATGTAAGTAGATCCCTTCTTTTTGTTCTATTAGTGATTCATTAGGTAAAGATGTAAGTAGATCCCTTCTTTTTGTTCTGTTAGTGGTTCATTAGGTAAAGATGTAAGTAGATCACTTCTTTTTGTTCTGTTAGTGGTTCATTAGGTAAAGATGTAAGTAGATCCCTTCTTTTTGTTCTGTTAGTGGTTCATTAGGTAAAGATGTAAGTAGATCCCTTCTTTTTGCTCTGTTAGTGGTTCATTAGGTAAAGATGTAAGTAGATCCCTTCTTTTTGCTCTGTTAGTGGTTCATTAGGTAAAGATATAAGTAGATCCCTTCTTTTTGTTCTGTTAGTGGTTCATTAGGTAAAGATGTAAGTGGATCCCTTCTTTTTGTTCTGTTAGTGGTTCATTAGGTAAAGATGTAAGTAGATCCATTCTTTTTGTTCTATTAGTGGTTCATTAGGTAAAGATGTAAGTAGATCTCTTCTTTTTTGTTCTGTTAGGGGTTCATTAGGTAAAGATGTAAGTAGATCCCTTCTTTTTGCTCTGTTAGTGGTTCATTAGGTAAAGATGTAAGTAGATCTCTTCTTTATGTTCTGTTAGTGGTTCATTAGGTAAAGATGTAAGTAGATCCCTTCTTTTTGTTCTGTTAGTGGTTCATTAGGTAAAGATGTAAGTAGATCCCTTCTTTTTGTTCTGTTAGTGGTTCATTAGGTAAAGATGTAAGTAGATCCCTTCTTTTTGTTCTGTTAGTGGTTCATTAGGTAAAGATGTAAGTAGATCCCTTCTTTTTTGTTCTGTTAGTGGTTCATTAGGTAAAGATGTAAGTAGATCCCTTCTTTTTGTTCTGTTAGTGGTTCATTAGGTAAAGATGTAAGTAGATCCCTTCTTTTTGCTCTGTTAGTGGTTCATTAGGTAAAGATGTAAGTAGATCCCTTCTTTTTGCTCTGTTAGTGGTTCATTAGGTAAAGATGTAAGTAGATCCCTTCTTTTTGCTCTGTTAGTGGTTCATTAGGTAAAGATGTAAGTAGATCCCTTCTTTTAGTTCTGTTAGTGGTTCATTAGGTAAAGATGTAAGTAGATCCCTTCTTGTTGCTCTGTTAGTGGTTCATTAGGTAAAGATGTAAGTGGATCCCTTCGTTTTGTTCTGTTAGTGGTTCATTAGGTAAAGATGTAAGTAGATCTCTTCTTTTTGTTCTGTTAGTGGTTCATTAGGTTAAGATGTAAGTAGATCCCTTCTTTTTGTTCTGTTAGTGGTTCATTAGGTAAAGATGTAAGTAGATCCATTCTTTTTGTTCTATTAGTGGTTCATTAGGTAGAGATGTAAGTAGATCCCTTCTTTTTGTTCTGTTAGTGGTTCATTAGGTAAAGATGTAAGTAGATCCCTTCTTGTTGCTCTGTTAGTGGTTCATTAGGTAAAGATGTAAGTCGATCCCTTCTTGTTGCTCTGTTAGTGGTTCATTAGGTAAAGATGTAAGTAGATCCATTCTTTTTGTTCTGTTAGTGGTTCATTAGGTGAAGATGTAAGTAGATCCCTTTTTTTTGCTCTGTTAGTGGTTCATTAAGTAAAGATGTAAGTAGATCCCTTCTTGTTGCTCTGTTAGTGGTTCATTAGGTAAAGATGTAAGTAGATCCCTTTTTTTTGCTCTGTTAGTGGTTCATTAAGTAAAGATGTAAGTAGATCCCTTCTTTATGTTCTGTTAGTGGTTCATTAGGTAAAGATGTAAGTAGATCCTTTTTTTTGTTCTGTTAGTGGTTCATTAGGTAAAGAAGTAAGTGGATCCCTTCTTTTTGTTCTGTTAGTGGTTCATTAGGTATAGATGTAAGTAGATCCATTCTTTTGGTTCTATTAGTGGTTCATTAGGTAAAGATGTAAGTAGATCTCTTCTTTTTGTTCTGTTAGTGGTTCATTAGGTAAAGATGTAAGTAGATCCCTTCTTTTTGCTCTGTTAGTGGTTCATTAGGTAAAGATGTAAGTAGATCCCTTTTTTTTGCTCTGTCAGTGGTTCATTAGGTAAAGATGTAAGTAGGTCCCTTCTTGTTGCTCTGTTAGTGGTTCATTAGGTAAAGATGTAAGTAGATCCCTTTTTTTTGCTCTGTTAGTGGTTCATTAGGTAAAGATGTAAGTAGATCCATTCTTTTGGTTCTATTAGTGGTTCATTAGGTAAAGATGTAAGTAGATCTCTTCTTTTTGTTCTGTTAGTGGTTCATTAGGTAAAGATGTAAGTAGATCCCTTCTTTTTGCTCTGTTAGTGGTTCATTAGGTAAAGATGTAAGTAGATCCCTTTTTTTGCTCTGTCAGTGGTTCATTAGGTAAAGATGTAAGTAGGTCCCTTCTTGTTGCTCTGTTAGTGGTTCATTAGGTAAAGATGTAAGTAGATCCCTTTTTTTTGCTCTGTTAGTGGTTCATTAGGTAAAGATGTAAGTAGATCCCTTCTTTATGTTTTGTTAGTGGTTCATTAGGTAAAGATGTAAGTAGATCTCTTCTTTTTGTTCTGTTAGTGGTTCATTAGGTAAAGATGTAAGTAGATCCCTTCTTTTTGTTCTGTTAGTGGTTCATTAGGTAAAGATGTAAGTAGATCCCTTCTTTTTGCTCTGTTAGTGGTTCATTAGGTAAAGATGTAAGTAGATCCCTTCTTTTAGTTCTGTTAGTGGTTCTTTAGGTAAAGATGTTTATTTTGGATGATAGTTTATTTAACTTCTGGTTATGTTAATATATTTATGGTAGTACGTGTATAATTAGTTAAGAGATAAAAAGGTCATATATGTCAGAAAAAGATAATTCTACGAATTAGAATAAGAAATAAATTATGACAACCTTTGAATATCTTATGGCTTTGAATTGAATTTCATTTAACCATCTAAATAATTTACAGTTAGCCAGTCTACTTAAATGCATGAAGTGTGACTTTAATTAACCCTTTCCATATGGCTTGCAGGTAAAAGTCCATGTCATCATGTTTGTCAACTTGCATTTACAATTTTATTAAAAATAAATATTTTAAAACAAATGCACCTGAACATTGCTTTTTGAATGCAGCATTGGTTCACATTAGATGCTTCTGATGACAAAATACAAAGTCTTTAGTTTTGTATGAATTGAGAACTCAAATTACCAATATTCAAAATGTAGAATATAAGATAAGAACCTCTTATCTTTTGTATTTGCTAAGATATGACTCATATACTGAACCAAACAGAGTGGCCCTGCTCATTTCTTTCCATTTTTAGAAACAGTGTCTCTAATATACACTTTCTTAAATATATGACATGTTAATAACCAACTGAAAGCTTAAAATGTCCCTCAAGTGGTTTTCTGAGCAATTTTATAACATGAATAATTCTTTCTTTCAAAATGAACCTTGTGCTGATAACTTGAATTATTAACCTGTCCAAAATTTCATGTTTTTTATACCAGTATAATTACTCTCATGGACACTTTCATGGTTTCCAATTTGGTGAATTTCACCCAACCCATAATTAAAGGGTTAGTTAAACTCATACTTAAGTGTTCAAATATGAATCACAATGTAATATTTGCCTTTAAGTTCATGTTCTGCTGTTCTTGTTTGTAGACAACTATACCCACTTCAAAGCAATAAAAATTAAAAGACATAATTTATTGTTATAAGGATGGTTAGTCTAAAAACATTAACTACATAAGTTTCTGCATAAGGATGGCTGGTCTGAAAATGTTAAGTAGAAAGCTTAATAGTTAAGAATGGATAGTCTAAAATTTAACCACTAAAGTTAATGTACAAAAGTGTTTCTTTCTTTTCCATTATTACCTAGGCAATCACATAAATAATTATGATGTTGAGTTTAATAAAGTTATCCACATAAATAATTAAATATTGATGCTGAATCTGATAAAGTTAGCTGTAAATGATTGTATAATGATGGTAAAGTTAGCCACATAAATAATTACACTATGTTACAAAATTTTTACTTTTTCGTGTTTCTGGGCAGAAAATAATATTTCCTAATTGCTTATGCCTCAAGTAAATGGAAAAGACCTATTTTTCTCCTCAAACTTTACTTTTGTGACCTTGGTAATGAAATTTTCAAAGTTATCCATTTTACAGAACATCTCACGTAGATTCAGTGCTGAGTAGCGATAGAGAATGTTCTCTAACTTGCAAGAATTTTCAAGATTTTTCTATAATGTTGTAGAATTTACAATAATTTTCAAGAACCTTTTAGAATTTTACACGTGTAAAAACAGCTGGTATGGGTTGAGAAAATTTTTTATGTAGAGGAGCAAACAACATTTTGATGTTATATCCCTCTTTACAGAAGTCCCAGCCACTGAAGCCTGCAAGATAGTCTTAGAACTCTATATCTGAGACCCTAACTCATCAATAGACATTCCCAGCAACCAATTAGCAACCCTCATAGAATTCACCA
Source organism: Tachypleus tridentatus (assembly GCF_004210375.1). NCBI lineage: Eukaryota > Metazoa > Arthropoda > Merostomata > Xiphosura > Limulidae > Tachypleus > Tachypleus tridentatus. The sequence continues at coordinate 128,619,374 of NC_134836.1, read as the reverse complement.
CAATGAAGACAAACTTCATGTTCAACAACCACAACTATATACAAACAAATGGCCTAAGCATGAGCAACCCAGTGTCACCAGTTCTAACCAATATTTTTATGACACAAGTTGAAACACAAGCAATTAACACAGCATTACATCTACCACTATACTGGTACAGATATGTAGATGACACGTTTGCAGGATTCAAATATACAGAACACGTACTTAATTTTTTCAATCACATTACCTCTATACATCCCAACATTAACTTCACATGTGAACAAGAAGAAAGCAATCAAATATCATTTATTTACCTCAAAATTACAAGAACTGACACACAATTCAAAACAGAAATCCACCGAAAAATCACCCATACTGGACTATACATTTCTTGGGACTCAGCACACAAAACAAAACAAAAACTCAACATACTATGAGACCAAATAAACACAGCCAGAAAACTATGCTTGCCAGGTAAAATTAACGATGAATTAGACAAAATAAAACAGTACTTCATCAACATCGATAAGTTTCCTCCACAAACCATAGAAAACATTATACGCACACACCTAGACAGAAAGCAAAATCAACCAACAAAGTAAATATATCTCACGAATCAAAAATCACAAAACCATATACTGCTGTATACCATATATTCCTGACATCAGCAGGCAAATAACCAACATTTGGCAAAAATTAGTAACAAAATATGACATTCTAGTTAATACCAAATTTATTCAAAAACCAGGCACAAAACTGAGATCTATACTGTGTAAAAACTACACTGACACACACCACACCAACATTATTTATAAAATACAATGTGATAACTGCCACGACTTCTATATTGGAGAAACAAGTAGAAAAATGGAAACCAGATTCAAAGAACATAAAAAGTCACCTTCACATGCTTTCGAACACTGCAAGTCAAATAAACACAACATAACCATAGAAAACACTCAAATACTAAATAAAGAAACAAACATAAACAAACGCAAAATTAAAGAAGCCTTACTTATACAACAACTTAAACACAAAATAAACCAATATAAAGGAACGCCTTTATACCTATATTAAATATAATAAAATAAATAATATAAAATTATATAATCAAACATCTAACACCGCCCTCTACATTCCAGCACTCAGTTACACAACTCCTTCCAAACATGTGGTCAGCTTCCGGTCAGTTACCTCTTTCTTTCTTTGTGAACCTGACGATGACCGAAGAAGGTCGAAACATTGTTCGCTCTTCTACTAAAAATATTTTCTCTTCCGAAACGAGCCTTTTTTGCATACATATTTGCATACATATAATGGTGTTGAGTATGATGTAGTTAACCACATAAATAATTATATAATGGTGTTGAGTATGATGTATTTAACCACATAAATAATTATATAATGGTGTTGAGTATGATGTAGTTAACCACATAAATAATTATGTAATGGTGTTGAGTATGATGTAGTTAACCACATAAATAATTATGTAATGGTGTTGAGTATGATGTAGTTAACCACATAAATAATTATGTAATGGTGTTGAGTATGATGTAGTTAACCACATAAATAATTATATAATGGTGTTGAGTATGATGTAGTTAACCACATAAATAATTATATAATGGTGTTGAGTATGATGTAGTTAACCACATAAATAATTATATAATGGTGTTGAGTATGATGTAGTTAACCACATAAATAATTATATAATGGTGTTGAGTATGATGTAGTTAACCACATAAATAATTATATAATGGTGTTGAGTATGATGTAGTTAACCACATAAATAATTATATAATGGTGTTGAGTATGATGTAGTTAACCACGTAAATAATTATATAACGATGTTCAGTCTTATAAAGTTAACCACATAAGTAATATTGCTGAGGTTGATAAAGTTAGCTACAAATAATTGTATAATGATGTTGAGTCTGAAAATTTTAGCCACAAAATTTATTGTGAAAGATCACTAGGCTTACAAATGGAAGAGTATCCATTTGGGTTGGTACTTGTAAATGCATTATAACAAACAACTGTATTTTGGAAAGAAGAACTAGTAGGATCATTTTTGTAAACATTTTTAGAGTTGTTTGTTTGTATTTTCAGAGCAAATCAATTTAAAATTGAAATGTTTGTTGGATTCTTGAGTTGAAAATCTGCTGTTGATCTTTGGGGACTGTATCATTGTAATTATAACAAAATTCATATCTTCTGATGTTAAATAATTCATAATTTTAAACCATCCACACAAATTTAGAATTATTTTTGTAACTTTAGGATTATGTTCGGGTAGAAGAAAATGTGCCTGGAGCCTGTTGTCCAAAATTCCGACGTTTACGCTGTAAACATGGAAACCACACTTACATTGTGAGTAATGTAGTACATTAAAATAATTTTTCATTTTCTATAAATATTTAAATGGCAACAGATATGTTGTAAAATAGATCTCAATGTTTGAAACTTTTGCAGATACATATAAAGTCTTCATCTCAAGCCTAAAAAATATATAATTTTAGTCAGTTTACTGATTTATTGAAATGTTTTACAAAAATGATTTTAATGTTGAAAACATTCTGTAAAGTGTAAACATCAAACTAAAACTCTTAAATTAAAATGAAATATGTTTCTGTGCCTTGTTCTTGTCTCCTATCTTTTGAATGCTTTCGCTCACTCTGAAGTTGTTATTCACTGCTATTTAACATGTTAATTTCCAACAAGCTTCATACCCAGCTGAATTAGAAGATTATTAACATTATATGTTATAACATTGTAATTCCAACTGTTATGTTCTTAACTACTTATCTAATTAAAAAAAATTTAATATCCCTTGTATTTCTAGGTTGGTGAGAGTTGGCCATCTCCTGGTATAGATAAGCATAACATCCCTTTTATGGACTAGGGTGGTGACATTTTGTGGTCTCATAGTGTAGAAAAGTGTAACATCCCTTTGGTGTTCCAAGTTGGTGACAGTTAGCCATCTTCTCATGAACATAACTGTAACATCCCTTTTATGTAGGTTGGTGACAGATGACCATCTTCTCATGAATGTAACTGTAACATTCCCTGAATTTTCGTAGTTGGTGACAGTTGACCATCTTCTCATGAATGTAACTGTAACATTCCCTGAATTTTCGTGGTTGGTGACAGTTGACCATCTTCTCATGAATGTAACTGTAACATTCCCTGAATTTTCGTGGTTGGTGACAGTTGACCATCTTCTCATGAATGTAACTGTAACATTCCCTGAATTTTCTTGGTTGATGACAGTTGACCATCTTCTCATGAATGTAACTGTAACATTCCCTGAATTTTCTTGGTTGATGACAGTTGACCATCTTCTCATGAATGTAACTGTAACATTCCCTGAATTTTCTTGGTTGATGACAGTTGGCCATCTTCTCATGAATGTAACTGTAACATTCCCTGAATTTTCTTGGTTGATGACAGTTGGCCATCTTCTCATGAATGTAACTGTAACATTCCCTGAATTTTCTTGGTTGGTGACAGTTGACCATCTTCTCATGAATGTAACTGTAACATTCCCTGAATTTTCTTGGTTGATGACAGTTGGCCATCTTCTCTGGGACATAACTGTGACAATCTTGTATGTTCTAGGTTGGTGACAGTTGGCAATATTCTCATGAACGTAACTGTAACATCCCTTATATGTTGTAGGTTGTTGACAGATGGCCATCTTCTCTGGGACATAACTGTGACAATCTTGTATGCTCTAGGTTGGTGACAGTTTACCATCTCCTCTGGGACAAAACTGTAACTTATTTTGTATGTTTTAGGTTTGTGACAGCCATCTTCTCATAGACATAACTGTAACAACCCTTGTACATTCTAGGTTGGTTACAGTTGACTATCCTCTCATGAACATAACTGTAACAACCCTTGTACATTCTAGGTTGGTTACAGTTGACTATCTTCTCATGAACATAACTGTAACATCTCTTGTATGTTCTAGGCTGGTGACAGTTGGCCATCTCCAGATGGTGATAAGTGCAAGAAGTACAAGTGTGTAACAGCTCCAAATGGGGAAGTACAAAAAGTTGAACAGATAACTACCTGTAAGAAAGATTGTCCACCAGTAAGTTTATTTCAGTTGATATAACCACTTCCCAGCAAACAGGCTTATTTCATGTCAGATGTATGGTGCTTCTATTTAAATTTAGTATTTACATACAAAATAAGATGACAAGTGTACACTTTTTAAGTTCAGTATTCACACAATATAAAAGGACAAGTGTACACTTTTTAAGTTCAGTATTCACACAATGTAAGATGACAAGTGTACACTTTTTAAGTTCAGTATTCACACAATATAAAAGGACAAGTGTACACTTTTTAAATTCGGTATTCACACAATGTAAGATGACAATAATATTTTCAACATCAGAAAGTGAGCCATATATGTGATAGCTTCAGTGTATAGATTTGTTTATAGTATTTTCAGTATCAGAATGTGACCCATGTATGTGACAGCTGCAGTGAATTTGTTAGTTAATAGTATTTTGAAAATCAGAATGTGCCCCACATATCTGACAGCTTCAGTGAATAGGTTTGTTAATAGTATTTTCAATGTCAGAATGTGTCACATATGTGTGACAGCAGCAGTGTATAGGTTAGTTAATAGTATTTTCAATATCAGAATGTATCACATATGTGTGACAGCTGATGTGTATAGGTTAGTTAATAGTATTTTTAGCATGAGAATGTGTCACATATGTGTGACAGCAGCAGTGTATAGGTTAGTTAATAGTATTTTCAATATCAGAATGTGTCACATATGTGTGACAGCAGCAGTGTATAGGTTTGTTAATAGTATTTTCAGGATGAAAATGTGACCCATATGTGTGACAGCTACAATATGTAGTTTAATTAATAGTGTCTTTAACATCAGAATATGACCCATATATGTGACAGCTGATGTGAATATGTTGGTTAATAGTATTTTCAATATCAGAATGTGACTAATATATGTGACAGCTGAAGTAAATAGGTTTCTTAATAGTATTTTCAGTATCAGTAGGTGACACATATGTGACATCTGCAATGAGTAGGTTTGTTAATAGTATTTTCTGTATCAGAATGTGAGCTATACATGTGACATCTGCAATGAGTAGGTTTGTTAATAGTATTTTCTGTATCAGAATGTGAACCATACATGTGACATCTGCAATGAGTAGGTTTGTTAATAGTATTTTCTGTATCAGAATGTGAACCATACATGTGACATCTGCAATGAGTAGGTTTGTTAATAGTATTTTCTGTATCAGAATGTGAACCATACATGTGACATCTGCAATGAGTAGGTTTGTTAATAGTATTTTCTGTATCAGAATGTGAACCATACATGTGACATCTGCAATGAGTAGGTTTGTTAATAGTATTTTCTGTATCAGAATGTGAACCATACATGTGACATCTGCAATGAGTAGGTTTGTTAATAGTATTTTCTGTATCAGAATGTGAACCATACATGTGACATCTGCAATGAGTAGGTTTGTTAATAGTATTTTCTGTATCAGAATGTGAACCATACATGTGACATCTTCAATGAGTAGGTTTGTTAATATTATTTTCTGTATCAGAATGTGAACCATACATGTGACATCTGCAATGAGTAGGTTTGTTAATAGTATTTTCAACATCATAGACATTGTATGATTGACAATAAGTATTTTAATCATGTTCTTTAAATCTAAAGTGATATATTAGTGTTCTTTCCAACATTACAAAGATTCATACATGTGTTCATGTTCTAGTAACAGTGTTTACATTTTGTCTTTTAGTTTGCTGAGTATGTTGAACCAGCTCCTGACTCACCTGATTGTTGTGGACATTGTAAGATTGTTGCTTGTGAAGAGAATGGACAAGTCTATCAGGTATTAAATTATGTCCTGTTGTTATTGATTCATTTCCACAAGTGTTACTTGTTTTCTTAACAAAGTTTTCGTGAAATGTCCTACAATATGTAATCAATATATACAAAAATATATAACACTCAGTAGTTGTAGTAATTTTATTTAGTCAGATAAGAGTTAGAACTAACATAATATATTATCTCCACCAATTTACTTAAGTATTGTATTGTTATCTATGATGAAATTTTTTCATAGTTCTCAGGTAAGGCAAAAAAACATGCTTAATGAATACTCATTGTTGTTTTTGGCTGGTTTTGAGACTTTCAAATTAATCATTGAAACAAAGGTTGTGTACAGATGGTCATTGTTTGAATGTGTACATATCAGGTGTGTACAGGTGATTGTTGTTTGAATGTGTACTTGACAGGTATGTACAGGTGATCATTGTTTGAATGTGTACTTGTCAGGTATGTACAGGTGATTGTTGTTTGAATGTGTACTTGTCAGGTATGTACAGGTGATTGTAGTTTGAATGTGTACTTGTCAGGTATGTACAGGTGATTGTTTGAATGTGTACTTGTCAGGTATGTATAGGTGATCATTTTTTGAATGTGTACTTGTCAGGTATGTACAGGTGATCGTTGTTTGAATGTGTACTTGTCAGGTATGTGCAGGTGGTCATTGTTTGAATGTGTACTTGTCAGCTATGTACAGATGGTCGTTGTTTGAATGTGTACTTGTCAGGTATGTGCAGGTGGTCATTGTTTGAATGTGTACTTGTCAGCTATGTACAGATGGTCGTTGTTTGAATGTATACATATCAGGTGTGTACAGGTGATCATTGTTTGAATGTGCACACATCAGGTATGTACAGGTGATTGTTGTTTAAATGTGTACTTGTCAGGTATGTACAGGTGATTGTTGTTTAAATGTGCACATCAGGTATGTACAGGTGATTGTTGTTTAAATGTGTACTTGTCAGGTATGTACAGGTGATTGTTGTTTGAATGTGCACATCAGGTATGTACAGGTGATTGTTGTTTGAATGTGCACATCAGGTATGTACAGGTGATCGTTGTTTGAATGTGCAGATGTCAGGTTCTTTTCGATGTGTGCTTTTGAAAATGTTTATATATGTATAATTCTTATTATTTTTAATCTATTTAAATGAATACAAAACTAGCTTCACAAAGTTTTATTATTCCTTGTGGAAAAAGGCAAAAAAGGCCTAAAGGTTCTCTGTTTGTTAACAAATTAACACCATTATACTTTTTTAAACTGTATTTATATAGCATTTTTAAGTAATATATTACTTTAATAACAGAAGAATATTTTCTATTTTAATGTATATGTTATTTACGATAAGTTTGAATCAAATAATGTTTTTATTAAGTTGTAATTATTATCATAGTATTAATTTTAATTTTTGAAGGACAAGCTCCATAACTATATGACTTAGTTAAAACTGTCTGTAGCTGGGATACTGATATGTACCTTAAGTTGGAACTTTGTTTAAATATCTTTCTTATTTTGTATGTGAGGTTGGAGTGAAATGGAACTCTACAGAAAAGCCTTGTTATGAAGCAGAATGTATAGAAAAAAATGGCACAATCCAAACTCTTTTTGTAAAACGAGAATGTCTTCCCATTCCTGACACTTGTCCTAAGGTATATTTTGTTGTAACCTAAGTGATCAGTTGTATTCTATTCATTTAATCATCTTTTGTGTATGTATTCTTATTAGAAACCACTGTTTCATGATAAATAAAAGGTGATTGTAATTTGTAAAATATCAGGTAATGTAACTGATTTTTGATTTTTTTATTTAATTAATTTTACTGTTGATATTTTGTAAATTAATGTAGGCTTAACTTGTATATACTTTTAAGTTAGCTGGACCTTTAGACACATTGTTAGTCTTTTATTATTAGAACATTAATTAATACACCTGAGTAATTGTTTATATTGATGTCCATTTTTACTGAAAATACTTTCAAACTAGTTCTAGCCTATACGTAATAGTAATTTCCCTTCTCTGTATTGCTCCCAGTATTATTAGTATTGTGCTTAACAACAAACAGTTTGTTCTGTAAGTAATATAGACCTGAAAATGTTAGTCTTTCTTCATAACAAACTTAGATCTAATGGTACTTATGTATGAGTTATCCAACTCTAGATATTTATATATTTATAAAATATATATAACTCAGCTATGTTAAAGTAAACAATGTGTGTTTCAAAATTATCCTGCTTTCAAACCTTAAAAATTCAGGGTACAAAAAGAAAATGAAATTAAAGAAAACATATTTTCTTAAATATATGTAAACAGTTCCCAAACTGTAATAACATTTTCTAAGATATAAGAAAATTTAAGAAATCATAACAAAGAAACTTCAGTTAGAGGAATTGCATCTTTTATGCTTCTGTCAAAAAAGGGGAAGGCAGAGTTTTAAGGAAAGTCAGAGATGTGTATAATCAAGTTTACTTTTTCCAAGAAATTTATTTCTATGAAATTCCAACCACTGATGTTGTGTTCCATTTTCTCCCAAGTAAGACATAGTATATTATTTTTTGCCGCTTTCATTAGAAATACTGGTTATACTAAAGCATAGTACAATACTTGTTGTTGGTTTTTTAAAATTATTTGTTCTCTTTTGTATATCAAATGTCATTATTATTATACCACATTATGCATCTTGTTTTGTCATTGCTGGCTTAATATATGTATTTAAATCTGAGACAAATCTCATAGAGTTTTAGGTGGTTTTAATGGGTAAAAAACGGCAATTTTTATCAGTTTAATATAGTAACAAATATACAGTGTTTTAATTTGATTATACAGTTGTTCATTACCCTGTCAAACCAAATCCAAACTTTAATATGTGTTTCTCATCATCACATTCAAATATCACCGAACACATTAAATATTACAGCTGAAAATACAAAGAAACATTATTTGTAATTAGAAATGTAACAAAAGTTTAATTTATCACTGATATTAATAATTAGATTGAATGTGTGCATCACACTAAATAGCTTTGTCTAATGTGCATCACACTAAATAGATTTGTCTAATGTGCATCACACTAAATAGCTTTGTCTAATGTGCATCACACTAAATAGATTTGTCTAATGTTCATCATACTAAATAGCTTTGTCTGATGTGCATCACACTAAATAGATTTGTCTAATGTGCATCACACTAAATAACTTTGTCTGATGTGCATCACCCTAAATAGCTTTGTCTGATGTGCATCACACTAAATAGCTTTGTCTAATGTGCATTACACTAAATAGATTTGTCTAATGTGCATCACACTAAATAGCTTTGTCTGATGTGCATCACACTAAATAGCTTTGTCTGATGTGCATCACCCTAAATAGCTTTGTCTAATGTGCATCACACTAAATAGCTTTGTCTGATGTGCATCACCCTAAATAGCTTTGTGTGATGTGCATCACACTAAATAGCTTTGTCTGATGTGCATCACACTAAATAGCTTTGTCTAATGTGCATCACACTAAATAGCTTTGTCTAATGTGCATCACACTAAATAGCTTTGTCTAATCAGAAGTTAATATGAAGAAACTATAAACAGTTTTCAAACTTGGATAAGTTTTTTAAATAATAAAGAAATACAAGTTAGAGAAATGATATGTTAATGGTGAACAATTCTCAAACGTAATGACTTTCCTAATATAAAAAAGGTATCAAATTATACAAATAATATCATTTTTGATACAAGCAATTCTGAAATTGTAGGGAACTTTTCTAACATATGTAATTTAAAAAATTATATATATAATTAATTCTCAAACCATTATGGCATTTGTAACAGAGAAAATCAAATAAAAATGTTCTTTCTTTATTGCAATTTGTTAATGGTTTATCATCTTTTGTTGACCAGGAAGATATTGTATTTGATGACTTTGGCTGTTGTAAGAAATGTCGTTTTATACCAGGTAAGTTATTAACGTAAATATGATTAGACAGATGCTTCTCTTAAAATATTTGAAAAAGAAAGTTAATAGGAATTTAATTGTGGAAAATTGTGTGATAAATTTTAAAGTTAATATCAGTGTTCAACGATTGGCAGTGTTCAATATTAAGATTATGTGAATATTGTTCACCAGAAAAAAACAAAAACTGTCTTGGTGTTAAGATATTATCTTAATGCTTCTGTACATGAGGAATAGCAATGTTCAATATTAAGATTATGTAAATATTGTTCACCAGAAAAAAACAACAAAAACTGTCTCGGTGTTAAGATAGTATCTTAATGCTTCTGTACCTGAGGAATAGCAATGTTCTTAATTAAGATTATGTGAATATTGTTCATCAGAAAAAAACAACAAAAACTGTCTCGGTGTTAAGATATTATCTTAATGCTTCTGTACATCATCGGCATGGCCAGGTTGTTAAGGCACTCGATTCATAATCTGAGGGTTGCAGATTTGAATCCCTGTCACACCAAACATGCTCACCCTTTCAGCCATGGGGGAGTTATAATGTGACGGTCAATACCACTATTCATTGGTAAAATAGTAGCCCAAAAGTTGGCAGTGGGTGGTGATGACTAGCTGCCTACCCTCTTATCTTACACTACTAAATTAGGTACAGCTAGCTCAGATAACCTTCTTGTAACTTTGCACTAAATTCAACACAAACCAATCTTTACATCAGGAACAGCAATGTTCAGTATTAAGATGAACTTCACAGATTTATACCAACTTACTTAGCCCCCTGGAATACCTTCACATTAGTTGTCACCCTGTTCTCATCAACAAAACCATCTAGCCCATTTCTCTATATCATCTACTTCTATCCAGTTGGTGTTTGAGGGAACAAGCTCGCTGACACAGTTGCTAAGGCTGCTGCCCTGGTGCTATCACTGCCATGCTCGTTCCATACATGGAGTAAGGCTCTGTTTTCAAGGCTCAGTTCTGTGCCAGTTGGCAATTGACTTGGAGTGAGCAATGTAATAAAAAGCTTTTCCAAATCAAACCTTCTGTTTCTCTTTCACTGTCTTGTTTCCATAAGGATCAGAGGAGGAAGTTCTCCTGGCTATGCATGCATTAGTCACAGTTTTTTTAACTCATTGTTTTATTTTATCTGGACAGATGCTCCAATGTGTGGTCTGTCGTGCCATCATTATGACCATTAGAGACAGCAATATTTTAGAAATTTATTTTATATAGGTTCACCCCTGATGCTGGGCAGTATCATTGATGATGTTAACACTGTTCACATTACTAATGTTTTAAACTCTAAGTTATAATGAATTTACTTAAATTTTATTTTTACTGGTTATTTGATGTACATAGCCTAATACCTATGCACCAATAAACACCAAACAAACAATCAGTAACTGCTGTTTTAAGTATTAAGATTATATTAACGGCTCAACTTCACACGAGTTACAGCTGTATTCAATATTAAGATTATATTGACGGCTCAACTTTACACTACAAATAGTAATGTTTACTTTTTAAATTCCCATAAAGTGGTGACAGATAGTCAAATGAAGCACACATGTCATAAAATTAATGTTGTTTTTTTTAACTCTTCAAAGTTTTATTGTTTTAATCATTCAAAAATACTTCATATTAGGTATACAGATTTACTGTTTTATTTTTATGTTAATATGTCTTGATTTTGTTTTTAAGAAGATAACTTGTTACTATTATGATTTATTTCAAATGTGTATCTGGTTTTATACAATATTTTTATTCTCTTAAGACTTTCTTCATAATTAGACTTATTTATCATTCATGCTACACATACATTTATTTCCATGCCATATTTTTATACTCTTAAAAACTGTGTTTAAAAGTAGACTTACTTTTAATTGGGATTTCTGTTACAGGCACGTGTGTTCCAATGCGAGTTCCTAAAGTTGAAACAGTAAATTTCTTCAAGATGTATGAAAGAAACCGAGGAACGTGCACTAACAAAAAACCCATTTCTGATCTGGTTGAGTGTAGAGGTCACTGCAAGTCATCCACTGTTTACTCACCAAGTATGTGAAGTTATTTAGTCAGTGTTTCAACTTTTCTCGGCGCAATTACACTTTTGTGTCTTTTGAATAATTATGATTTTCATAAGTATCTCTTTAAGTATTAGGATGTGACATACAGATATGTAGTGTTTATAATGAAGATAAATATCTAGTCTCTATGGTGAAGATAGGTAACTATTCTCATAACATACAGATATGTAGTGTTTATAATGAAGATAAATATCTAGTCTCTATGGTGAAGATAGGTAACTAGTCTCATAACATACAGATATGTAGTGTTTATAATGAAGATAAATATCTAGTCTCTATGGTGAAGATAGGTAACTAATCTCATAACATACAGATATGTAGTGTTTATAATGAAGATAAATATTTAGTCTCCATGTTGAAGGTAGGTAACTTGTCTCATAACATACAGGTATGTAGTATTTATAATGAAGATAAATATCTAGTCTCTGTGGTGAAGATAGGTAACTATTTTCATAACATACAGATATGTAGTGTTTATAATAAAGATAAATATCTAGTCTCCATGTTGAAGGTAGATAACTAGTCCTATAGTAAACAGATATTTAGTGTTTATAATGAAGATAAATATCTAGCCTCCATGGTGAAGACAGGTAACTTATCTCATAGCAGACAGGTATTTAGTGTGTATAATGGAGATATGTAACTAGTACTAGATTGAAGATAAATGTGTTGCTTTAATAGTGAAGATAGGTAACTATTCACATAATATACAGATATTTAGTCTCAAGAATGAAGATAAATATCTATCCTCGGTAGTGAAAATAAGTAACTAGTGTCATAACAGACAGGTATTTATTCTACAAAGCAAAGATAAATATATAGTCTCCATAGTAAAAACAGATGTGTAGTCTCCATACCAAAGACAAGCACTTTCCTATTGTGTTTTTACTGTCTGAGGTTGTTCACTGCATAAGGTGATGTTATTATAATTTTCTCTGTTTAGAACAAGACACCTTTGTGAGCTCCTGTGACTGTTGTACAGCCAGTGGGTCAGTTAAACGAGAGATCATTTTGGATTGTGAAGATGGAAGTGAACTGAAGAAAACATTTTTCCAACCGAAGGATTGTGTCTGTACTGAATGTGGACAGTATGGAAAGGAGATATTACTTCCTACTCCTCTCAAATAATATCCTAAACTTTTTAACTCTGTTTTTTACCTTATGAGTTTGTAACAGTTTCAAAAATATATGCATTTGTAACCACCAGTGTTTTCTTAACAGTTCTTGAATGTTTCAATCATGGTGTTAGCTGTTTGACTTTTTTTTTTTTATAAATAATGGAAAATTAAAAAATATGTCATCTATTTCTTTGTATTTAGTTTTTGAATAATAAAAATACAATTTTAATACATGTTTTATGAATTAGTCTTACATTCGATGTTTAAATATTATTTTGGTCTGAACCTTACTTGTAAATTGTAGAATCACAAATCTGTATTTTTTTGTCTTGCACATTTAAAGATCCCAAGATCAGTTGTAACTGAAAATTAGTTGGAGAGTTATAATGTAATGAACATTTTGGCTTTACATGTATTCTCAGAATGTATTATTCTGCAGATGAAAATATAAATTTTAGTTCCAGTATCTTGTGATAAATTAAAAGAGTTCAAGAATTACTTCAAAAACTATATTAACAGACAAATAATAACACCAACTGAACTTACTTATAAATCTATTGGAAAATAGGTTCGATTTTTTTAACAGTTAAGTTGAATGAACTGTACTCACATTATTTTGGTGAAGTTTTGTTCATATTTTGATTAAGCATAATTAGTTTAATTCATGTTGTCCACAAATCATAGCCTGGCATGGCTGAGCAGTTATAGTGTTTGACTTTCAACCTGTGGATCTCAGGTTCAAATCCCATTCCACCAAACATTCTTCCTTTTTCAGATGTGGGGGTAAAACGGTAGTCCAAGGATTGGCAGTGGATAACTAGCTACCTTCCCTTTAGCCTTTCACTAATAATTTAGGAACAGCTATTGCAAATAGCTCTCATTTAGCTTTGTGCAAAATTCAAAACAAATAAAATGAAAACTTTTAGGTCAACAACAATCAGTTTATACCTTTATCTCTTCAGGATATTTTTAACTTGTACATGTTTTCTTGGGAAGGAATATTTAGATCAATAGCAGTGACTAAAGCATTTAGGCTTGAATAGTGATAGTAATTTTTATACAAGTTCTCATATGAAATACCATAGTATGTGGTTATAATTTTATCTTTAGATGGCCACTGAGATATTAGATTTCTTTACTAAAGTAACTACAATGATGTGATGTAATAGACAGTTACTTCTGTATTTTACAAAGATATTTATAACAGGAATTATAACCACTGTTACATGGTGGGTAGTATCCAACAAAATCTACCAGCACTACACAATGGATTGTTTCTGTCAAAATTTAATATTAATTATAACCAGCACTACACAGTGGATTGTATCTATCAAAATCTAACATGGGTTATAACCAGCACGACACAGGAGATCCGTGAAAATCTATTATGAGTTATAACCAACACTATTTAATAGATTGTATTCTCTATGTATTTCATAGTATGCTACTACAAGCTTTCTTCATTCTTGTGAGTGATAAGAACATTAGCCTTCGAAAGTCTTCTCATAACACTAAATACCCTTTATTGTCACAACTCCCTTCCTAATACTAAATACCCTTTTATTGTCCACCTCCCTTTTTAATACTAAATACCCTTATTGTCCACCTCCCTTCCTAATACTAAATACCCTTCATTGTCACAACTCCCTTCCTCACATTAAATACCCTTATTGTCCACCTCCCTTTTTAATACTAAATACCCTTTTATTGTCACAACTCCCTTTTTAATACTAAATACCCTTATTGTCCACCTCCCTTTTTAATACTAAATACCCTTATTGTCCACCTCCCTTCCTAATACTAAATACCCTTCATTGTCACAACTCCCTTCCTCACATTAAATACCCTTATTGTCCACCTCCCTTCCTAATACTAAATACCCTTCATTGTTACACCTCCCTTCCTAATACTAAATACCCTTTTATTGTCACAACTCCCTTTTTAATACTAAATACCCTTATTGTCCACCTCCCTTTTTAATACTAAACACCCTTATTGTCCACCTCCCTTCCTAATACTAAATACCCTTCATTGTCACAACTCCCTTCCTCACATTAAATACCCTTATTGTCCACCTCCCTTCCTCACACTGAATACCCTTATTGTTGCAATTCCCTTCCTAACATTAAATACTGTTATTGTCACAACTCCCTTCTTAACACTAAATATGTTTACCTACAAAATTCCCTCATCATAAATTTCTTCCTAACAGTAAATAACCTTATTGTCTCAACTTAATATTTTGGTCCATCTCAGGTGTTCCATCCTCTAAGTTAATTTAAAATAATTAAAACATCGTAAAGACAGCCCTTGTCATTCATATACTTAACAAGCTTTTTTTAAAACTGACTTAAATTTACTGCTTCTACAGCATTGAAAGGGAACTAACTCAAATGACTGTTAGAAAAATGAAACTTTTTTTAACAGCAGTTACCCTGCCAAAATATATATTTGTGTCTGTTAGACTTACTGTTAAATATGAAAAAAGGTTGAAACCTCTCAAAGTGCTTTCTCTTGAAAAAAAGGGAGAAAACAATAACCCTCTATCCCATACATCGTCATGGTAACCCTTCTCTGAACCCTTTCCAACATTCCAATGTATTTCTTGAGGGAAGGAACCCAAAATTGAACACAATAATCCAAATGTGGTTTAACCAGTGACTTGTACAATAAAATTATAACCTCTTTAGATTTATATTCAATATTTCTGTAGTTATAATCTAAACTCCTATTTGTCTAACCACAAAAAATAGCACGCTGCTTGGATGGCTTAAAAGAATGATCTATTATTACACCAAGCTCTCTTTCATGACACTTTTAAGGCTATTCCAAACCAAATTAAACTTAGTATTCAAATTATGATAACCCACAAACATTATCTTACATTTATCATAATTAAAACCCATCTGTTATTTATTTGCCAAACTCACTAAATGATCTAAATCCTTTTGTAAAGCAGGAGCAGCATCGTCTTCACAGCTAGCAACACTCAAGATCCCAATATCATCTGCAAATTGAGCTAATCTCTTGACCATTTCTTCATCAATGTGACTAAGCAAAGGTTTTAAGACAGAGCCTCAGGTACCCCGCTTGTGAGAATAATCTGGTTTCAATAAACTATTCGTAACAACCCTCTATTTTCTTCCATCTAGCCAATTTGCTGTTATCCTCCAAACATATCGATATTATTTACTAGTCTTTTATATAGCACCTTGTCTAATGCTTTCCAAAAATTCAGACATACCAAATATACACCCTTAGCCTCATCTGCAAAAGCAGGTTACTCTACAGAGTAAGCATTTATCACACAAGAGGTGATGATTTAGTATTGGTGCTCAGAGAGAGCTATATGTATTATGTGATAGTAATGCTTACTCTGTAGAGCACTACTGAACCATCACTTCTTGTTTGGCAGATGCTTCCTCTCTTCACCACTAGTAAACCATTAGTTCTTGTTTGTTAGATGCTTCCTCTCTGCACCACTACTAAACCATAAATTCTTGTTTAGTAGATGCTTACTCTATGCTCCACTACTAAACAATTACATCTTGTTGGGTAGATGCTTTCTCTGTACAGCGCTACTAAACCATCACTTCTTGTTTGGAACATGCTCTCTGTGCACTACTACTGAACCATCACTTCTTGTTTGTAGATGCTCTCACGGTGCACCAACATTACACTATTACTTCATGGTTTCTACTGATAAGAGAACCACCACCTTTATGATTTGTATTGGTATTCATTACAAGTTTTTACTTTGTCATTGGTTGACCTTGGTTTCTACTGATAAGAGAACCACCACCTTTATGATTTGTATTGGTATTCATTACAAGTTTTTACTTTGTCATTAGTTGACCTTGGTTTCTACTGATAAGAGAACCACCACCTTTATGATTTGTATTGGTATTCATAGCCAGTTTTTACTTTGTCATTTGCTAATCTTGGTTTCTTAATTATATGCAAAATCTCCAACTTTATGGTTTATGCTGGGATTCATTAACAGTTTTTAGTTTGTTTTAGCTGATCTTGGTTTTACTGATGTGTAGATCTCCAACTTTATGATTTATACTGATATTCTTAAACAGTTTTTACATTGTTATTTCCTGATCTTGGTTTTTGCTGATATGTAGAACCTTCAACTTTATGATTTATGTTATTATTCATAACCAGTTTTTACTTTGTCATTAGCTTATCTTGGTTTTTACTGATGTGTAGAATCTACAACTTTTTTAGTTGTACTGGGATTCATAACCAGTATTTACTGTGTCATAAGGTGATTTTGGTTTTCAACTTTATGATTTGTACTTAACGGTAGCTAAAACACAAATTTCTCTGTTAACCTCTCCCATCGTGTCTGTAAAATCGATTTATATTTATATTGACAATACTGAGATGTCATAAGTCTGGCTGTGTGTTTCTTCCATATTACTGAGATGTAGCAAGGTTGTTTGTGTCTTTATTTTACAGTACTGAGATGTAGCAAGTCTGGCTGTATGTTTCTTCCATATTACTGAGATGTAACAAGGTTGTTTGTGTCTTTATTCTACAGTATTGAGATGCAGCAAGTCTGGCTGTGTGTTTCTTCCATATTACTGAGATGTAGCACGGTTGGTTGTGTCTTTATTCTACAGTACTGAGATGTCACAAGTCTGGCTGTGTGTTTCTTCTATATTACTGAGATATAACAAGGTTGTTTGTGTCTTTATTCTACAGTACTGAGATGTCACAAGTCTGGCTGTGTGTTTCTTCCATATTACTGAGATGTAACAAGGTTGTTTGTGTCTTTATTCTACAGTACTGAGATGTAGCAAGTCTGGCTGTGTGTTTCTTCTATATTACTGAGATGTAGCACGGTTGTTTGTGTCTTTATTCTACAGTACTGAGATGTAACAAGTCTGGCTGTGTGTTTCTTCTATATTACTGAGATGTACAAGGTTGGTTGTGTCTTTTTTCTACACTACTGAGAGGTATCAATAGAGTCTTTTCTATACTTTATATCAAGGTTGGTTATGCCTTTCTTTTACATAACTAGAAATAACAAGGTTGGTTGTGTCTTTCTTCTACAGTACTGAGATGTAGCAAGGTTGGTTGTGTCTTTCTTATATATTACAGAGATTAGCAAGGTTGTTCATATCTTTATTCTACATTACTGAAAGATAGCAAACTGTTTTTGTCTTTTTCTACATTACTGAGATGTAGCGGTTGGAAGTGTGTGTCTTTTTACATTACTGAGATGTAGCACGGTTGGAAGTGTGTGTCTTTCTTCTACATTACGGAGATGAAGCACGGTTGGAAGTGTGTGTCTTTCTTCTACATTACTGAGATGTAGCACGATTGGAAGTGTGTGTCTTTCTTCTACATTACTGAGATGTATACGGTTGGAAGTGTGTCTTTCTTCTACATTACGGAGATGTAGCACGGTTGGAAGTGTGTGTCTTTCTTCTACATTACTGAGATGTAGCACGGTTGGAAGTGTGTGTCTTTCTTCTACATTACTGAGATGTAGCACGGTTGGAAGTGTGTGTCTTTCTTCTACATTACTGAGATGTAGCACGGTTGGAAGTGTGTGTCTTTCTTCTACATTACTGAGATGTAGCACGGTTGGAAGTGTGTGTCTTTCTTCTACATTACTGAGATGTACACGGTTGGAAGTGTGTGTCTTTCTTCTACATTACTGAGATGTAGCAAGGTTGGAAGTGTGTGTCTTTCTTCTACATTACTGAGATGTAGCAACGGTTGGAAGTGTGTGTCTTTCTTCTACATTACTGAGATGTAGCACGGTTGGAAGTGTGTGTATTTCTTCTACATTACTGAGATGTAGCACGGTTGGAAGTGTGTGTCTTTCTTTTACAGTACTGAGATGTAGCACGGTTGTTTGTGTCTTTATTCTACAGTACTGAGATGTAACAAGTCTGGCTGTGTGTTTCTTCTATATTACTGAGATGTACAAGGTTGGTTGTGTCTTTTTTCTACACTACTGAGAGGTATCAATAGAGTCTTTTCTATACTTTATATCAAGGTTGGTTATGCCTTTCTTTTACATAACTAGAAATAACAAGGTTGGTTGTGTCTTTCTTCTACAGTACTGAGATGTAGCAAGGTTGGTTGTGTCTTTCTTATATATTACAGAGATTAGCAAGGTTGTTCATATCTTTATTCTACATTACTGAAAGATAGCAAAACTGTTTTTGTCTTTTTTCTACATTACTGAGATGTAGCACGGTTGGAAGTGTGTGTCTTTTTTCTACATTACTGAGATGTAGCACGGTTGGAAGTGTGTGTCTTTCTTCTACATTACTGAGATGTAGCACGGTTGGAAGTGTGTGTCTTTCTTCTACATTACTGAGATGTAGCACGGTTGGAAGTGTGTGTCTTTCTTCTACATTACTGAGATGTAGCACGGTTGGAAGTGTGTGTCTTTCTTCTACATTACTGAGATGTAGCACGGTTGGAAGTGTGTGTCTTTCTTTTACAGTACTGAGATGTAGCACGGTTGGAAGTGTGTGTCTTTCTTCTACATTACTGAGATGTAGCACGGTTGGAAGTGTGTGTCTTTCTTCTACATTACTGAGATGTAGCACGGTTGGAAGTGTGTGTCTTTCTTCTACATTACTGAGATGTAGCACGGTTGGAAGTGTGTGTCTTTCTTCTACATTACTGAGATGTAGCACGGTTGGAAGTGTGTGTCTTTCTTCTACATTACTGAGATGTAGCACGGTTGGAAGTGTGTGTCTTTCTTCTACATTACTGAGATGTAGCACGGTTGGAAGTGTGTGTCTTTCTTCTACATTACGGAGATGTAGCGGTTGGAAGTGTGTGTCTTTCTTCTACATTACTGAGATGTAGCACGGTTGGAAGTGTGTGTCTTTCTTCTACATTACTGAGATGTAGCGGTTGGAAGTGTGTGTCTTTCTTCTACATTACTGAGATGTAGCACGGTTGGAAGTGTGTGTCTTTCTTCTACATTACGGAGATGTAGCACGGTTGGAAGTGTGTGTCTTTCTTCTACATTACTGAGATGTAGCACGGTTGGAAGTGTGTGTCTTTCTTCTACATTACTGAGATGTAGCACGGTTGGAAGTGTGTGTCTTTCTTCTACATTACTGAGATGTAGCACGGTTGGAAGTGTGTGTATTTCTTCTACATTACTGAGATGTAGCACGGTTGGAAGTGTGTGTCTTTCTTTTACATTACTGAGATGTAGCACGGTTGGAAGTGTGTGTCTTTCTTCTACATTACTGAGATGTAGCACGGTTGGAAGTGTGTGTCTTTCTTCTACATTACGGAGATGTAGCACGGTTGGAAGTGTGTGTCTTTTTTCTACATTACTGAGATATAGCACGGTTGGAAGTGTGTGTCTTTCTTCTACATTACTGAGATGTAGCACGGTTGGAAGTGTGTGTCTTTCTTCTACATTACTGAGATGTAGCACGGTTGGAAGTGTGTGTCTTTCTTTTACAGTACTCAGATGTAGCACGGTTGGAAGTGTGTGTCTTTCTTTTACAGTACTGAGATGTAGCACGGTTGGAAGTGTGTGTCTTTTCCATATTACGAAGAAGTAAGAATGTTCATTTGATTGTATTTTCTTAGTTACAGAAATCTGACCAGTCTCATTGTATAATCAATATATATTTCAATTCTTCAGTCATTCTTTCTATTGACAGTATATTTTTACCAAACAACTTTACGAAGGTTCTACCTAAAGTTTATTCACAGAACGAGAGATATTTCATTCTAGAAAGGTAAACATGTTTAAAGTACGAAGTCGTGAAAGTTCCTAAAAATAACTGTCTAGACGACACGAAGACCATTGGTTTCGAGGAACCTTGACAGACTGAAAAGGTTTGGTTTGTTTTGAATTTCAAGCAAAGCTTCACGAGAGCTATCTGCACTAGCCGTCCTAATTTAGCAGTGTAAGACTAGAGGGAAGGCAACTAGACATCACCTCCCAACGCCAACTCTTGGGCTAATATTTTACCAACGAATAATGGGATTGACCGTAACATTATAACGTTCCCACTGAAAGGGCGAGCATGTTTGGTGTAACGGGGATGACTGAAAAGTTTCTAGTGTGTTTAGACATTATATTTAAACTAAAGAACTTATTGTTAAAGTAGGCTTACTAGTTTGTTTAGACATGATATTTAAACTAAATAACTTATTTATGTAAAAACGGCTCGTTTGAGTTGAGAAGATTTTTTACGTAGAGGAGTGAACAACGTTTCGACCTTCTTCAGTTATCATCAGGTTCAGAAAGAAAGAAAGAGGTAACTGACCGGAAGCTGACCACATGTTTAAAAGGGGTTGTGTAACTGAGTGTCGGAATGTAGAGGGCGGGCTTAGATGTTTGAATATATAATTTTATATTATTTATTTTATTATTTTTTAATATAGGTATAAAGGTGTTCCTTTGTATTGGTTTATTTTGGGCTTCAGTTGTTGTATAAGTAAAGCTTCTTTAATTTTGCGTTTGTTTATGTTTGTTTCTTTATTTAGTATTTGAGTGTTTTTTATGGTGATGTTGTGTTTATTTGACTTGCAGTGTTCGAAAACGTGTGAAGGTGACTTATGTTCTTTAAATCTGGTTTCCATTTTCTATTTGTTTCTCAATATAGAAGTTGTGGCAGTTATCACATTGTATTTTATAAATAATGCTTGTGTGGTGTTTGTCAGTGTAGTTTTTACATAGTATAGACCTCAGTTTTGTGCCTGGTTTTTGAATAAATTTGGTATTAACTGGAATGTCATATTTTGTTACTAGATATAACCTTATCTCTAACCTTAGAAATAAAAACATATTTAGAAGACCTAGCCAGGAGACTTGTGATACGTTCCACAGAAAACAAAATCAAGAAAACAACCGAAAATAACCAATAGAAGGAAGACAACTTAGACAATTTTATTGAGATCCAACAGCCAAACTTCCCAGGTAAAATTAAAAATTTATGTTTCCAAGAAACACCTAAAAACAACATCTTAAACGATTTTTTCAAAGAATTTTTTCACAAAACCATCAACATAATTTCACAAAACAGAAAGATAAAAAATAATCTTACAAAAAGAGACATTCCATTAAAAACCTAAAACAAGACAAAAACATTAAAATTCTAAAAGCAGATAAAGGTAACGCTATAGTCATAATGAATACGAATGAATGCGTCCAAAAAATGAAGAACATCCTATCAGACACGAACAAATTTAAACCAATACACACAAATCCAACAAAGACACACGAAACGCAACTGAACAAATTACTACTACAAATGAAAAAAGCCAACACAATTTCAGAAACACTTTATTCCAACCAACGTAAAACCGACTCACGCACACCACAAATATACGGCATCCCCAAACCTCATAAACCAGATTGTCCATTACGACCAATAATGTCCACATATGAATTGTTTAATTACAATCTTGGTAAATACATAGCATGGGCATTCTCCAAATATGTAACATCAGCCAGCTCATTCATCAAAGACTCTTTTAATTTCAAGTCTAATCTAAATCAACTTAATCATAAAGCCTTAATGGCCAGTTTAGATGTTATATTCCTCTTTACAGAAGTTCCAACCACTGAAGCCTGCAAGATAGTCTTAGAACTCTATATCCGGGACCCTAACCCAGCTATAGACATTCCCAGCAACCAGTTAGCAACCCTCATAGAATTCACCACGATAAAGATAAACTTCATGTTCAACAACCAAAACTATATACAAACAAATGGCCTAAGCATGGGCAACCCAGTATCACCAGCTTTAGCTGATATTTTTATGACACAAGTTGAAACACAAGCAATTAACACAGCATTACATCCACCACTATACTGGTACAGATATGTAGACGACACGATTGCGGGATTCACATCTACAGAACACACACTTAAGTTTTCAATCACATTAACTCTATACATCCCGACATTAACTTCATACGTAAGCAAGAAGAAAGCAATCAAATATCATTTCTTAACCTCAAAATTACAAGAACCGACACACAATTCAAAACAGAAATCCGCCGAAAAATAACCCACACTGGATTATACATTCCTTGGGACTCAGCACATGAAACAAAACAAAAACTCAACATACTAAGAAACCAAATAAACACAGCCATAAAACTATGCTCACCAGATAAAATTAACGATGAATTAGACAAAATAAAACAATATTTCATCAACATCAATAAGTTTCCTCCACAAACCATAAAAAACATTATACACACACACCTAGACAGAAAGCAAAATCAACCGACAAAAGTAAATATATCTCACGAATCAAAAAAACACGAAACCATATACTGCTGCATACCATATATTCCTGATGTCAGTAGAAAAATAACCAACATTTGGCAAAAACTAGTAACAAAATATGACATTCCAGTTAATACCAAATTTATTCAAAAACCAGGCACAAAACTAAGGTCTATACTATGTAAAAACTACACTGACAAACACCACACAAACATTATTTATAAAATACAATGTGATAACTGCCACTACTTCTATATTAGAGAAACAAGTAGAAAAATGGAAACCAGATTTAAAGAACATAAAAAGTCACCTTCACACGTTTTCGACCACTGCAAGTTCAATAAAAACAACATAACCATAGAAAACACTCAAATACTAAATAAAGAAACAAACATAAACAAACGCAAAATTAAAGAAGCCTTACTTATACAACAACTGAAGCCCAAAATAAACCAATACAAAGGAACTCCTTTTGTATCTATATTAAAAAATAATAAAATAAATAATATAAAATTATATATTCAAACATCTAAGCCTGCCCTCTACATTCCGACACTCAGTTACACAACCCCTTTCAAACATGTGGTCAGCTTCCGGTCAGTTACCTCTTTCTTTCTTTCTGAACCTGACGATGACTGAAGAAGGTTGAAACGTTGTTCACTCCTTTACGTAAACAAATTTCTCAACCCAAACGAGCCATTTTTACATATATATTTCTCTACAAGTAGGTTTTGCTCGACATCACTGATTAAAGAACTTATTGTCAAAGTAGGCTTTCTAGTTTGTTTAGACATGATATTTAAACTAAAGACTTTTTGTGAAAGTAGGCTTTCTAGTTTGTTTAGACATGATATTTAAACTAAAGACTTTTTGTGAAAGTAGGCTTTCTAGTTGGTTTAGACATGATATTTAAACTAAAGACTTTTTGTGAAGCAGGCTTTCTAGTTTGTTTAGACATGATATTTAAACTAAAGACTTTTTGTGAAAGTAGGTTTTCTAGTTTGTTTAGACATGATATTTAAACTACAGAACTTATTGTCAAAGTAGGCTTTCTCGATTTCCAGGATCACCATGTTGATTGTTTGTTCCTTTTGGGAGAAAGTTTTTTACATGTATTTTTAGAAACTAAAATACTAGTTTTATTTATATTAAATGTTTGGTGTTACAAGGATGAAACAGTCTGATTTAAGAACAAAGAGCAGAATGTTGCACGTGCACGAAATTTATGAGAACATTTATTTGTAGCTTAGCACAAAGCTACACAAGGTTTCAGTCTTATAATACAGACTCGGTAACAATTTTCAGATAATGTTTCTAGAAATTAAAGGTAAATAAGTTTATTTTAGTACCATTTAAACATAGTTAAACGCATATTAAAAACAAAGGTTGTCGTCTGAGGTACTTCGAGACAGAATTAGCTTCTCTACCAAGAAATGATATAGTTGAAATCAAATTTTAATGCAAGCGTTTAAATACATTGTGGGTATTTAATAATTACTTGTTAAAAACGACAATGATATAGGGCCTTTAATTATATTGTGAAGAGTTAATAGTGTTTGAATCCTCTACTGCTAGATTTGTTAGCATATAATAATACCACGTAGTCAAGCTTGCTACTGAAATAACAATAATGACGTGCTTTAATAATTTAATAACTCCTCTGATAGTAAGATGGTGGAGAAAAAGAAAAATAGAACACGAAAACAAGTAGATGGAATGTGACAGATGGAGCACCTCGTGAATAGCACGTAACTGGATGCAGCGATTCAAGATTGAGACTTTGGGCACGAGAGTGCTCCACGTGATACTTCTGTGTTTAAGTTTACATGAAGTCAGTGTTTGTTTAAAACACTTAAAAACAACCAGTTATGGATAACTTCCTATCAAGGCTGGTTACTTACACAGTTCAGAACTGCAAAATAATAAATTATTTTAATGTACCGGTCCAACTAGGACTATGTTATGCTACAAAACCCAAACTCATAATGATTAGAATACAATGAATGTAACGTTTTGCTATAACAAGTGAGTTTGAAACTTAGTGGCCACCATCATTATAATGTAACTAGACTATCGTTTCCTATTCTTGTTTTAATCTAAATATGATATGGGTAATTTTAAACACATTTTATAATCCATTTGGGTCACGCATGGCCTATTGGGCTGTTGGTTAGACCATTTTCGTCACGCATGGCCTTTTAGGCTGTTGGTCAGAAGCTAGTAGACTACGAATATTGCTGGCTGGCTGCCATTTCTCTGGACTCTAATAATTAATTATTGACTATAGATAGTCAGCGGCACTCACAATCGAGCTTTTAGTAGCTTAACAGAATTGACTGTCATTTTTGTAATGTACTCACATCCTTAAGATTAGTAACTTGGTAACACAATCCTAACCACTAAGCTGAAACTACAATTTTAAACAAATATTTATGCATTTATAAATAATGGTTAAAGGAAATAAAAGAAGTGATGGTTTATTCAACATTTTCATAAATTTCTACAATGTGTTAGCGATACATAACTCACGTCATCTCTAATTAAATGTGTTACTATAGCAAGAAAAGGTTTCAGTTTTTAAAGAGTTGTACGCGAACTTTAAATAAATTCATAATCATTTTAAGTCTATTTATCACGTGGAAATAAATAGAATACTGTTCTTTTCTATGAAGTGTTTTTCAATTCAGCGTCTAGCGTCTTCTGAGAAAGATTAACTAACTTCGTGGCCTTTTGCCAGTTGCCGGCTACGTGTAGGTCAGACCGAACCGTCTATATGTATTGCAGACGGTAATGTTGTCAACAATGACTCCACTGTGGACTTCCGCCAAAATTCCGTCTCTCCACCCAGCGTGGTGCCTCACAACATGTTGATGCCAAGGCGAATTTTGTTTTGTGACAGTCGCGAAAGAGCACAGATTAAAATAGACTTCTGTTTACGTAGGTATATGGGAGTTACCTAGAAGTAAAAATCACCCTAGCAGAAATATTAAATCAGCAGTTGTTACAGAGATAGCATTGTTAAATATGGCTGGGTAGGATCGGAAATACATAGTTTCGTATTACTGCATCTAAGCCTTCATATACTGAAAGTATGAAAAATGCCAGTTGTGCATTACCGTCTAAATGTCTATTCTGTGTTAAGCCTGAATAAACTAAAGGATCAAGAATACTTAGTTTCATATCACTGTGCTAAGCCTAACTGTTTACATCATTAACATAAGCTTTTGTAGTGTTATACTGAAAATGAATATTTAATATAAGTTGTATATAAAGAAACTTGATTTTTCTCAAGATTTAGTTATCTTTGGTAATTAGTGAGAACAATATATAATTCTACTGCAAAATGTTTTCTTCTATTAGTAAGTGAAGTTCTGAAGTTATGGAATTTTATAATTTATCGGAATAATTTCTGCTTAAACGCTTTATAATCATTATCTAATCATATGTGAATCAATAATAAAGCGGCCCGGCATGGCCACGAGATTAGGGCTTTCGACTCGTAATCTGAGGGTCGCGGGTTTGAATCCCGTCACACCAACCATGCTCGTCTTTTCAGCTGTGGGGGCATTATTATGTGATGGTCAATCCCACTATTTGTTGGTTGAAAGAGTAGCCCAAGAGTTGGCGGTGGGTGGTGATGACTATCTGTCTTCCCTCTAGTCTTGTACTGCTAAATTAGAGACGGCTAGCGCAGATAGCCCTCGTGTAGCTTTGCTCGAAATTAAAAACAAACAAACAAACATAGATTATATAAGGAAACGTATATAATTTATTTTCCCCAAATATAAAATAAGGCTGCATAATGTGAAAAAACTTTCACATACTTAACTCTTGATTAGTTAGCTAACAGAGAATAAAAGTTGTGTGACAGGCATATAAAAAAAGAGATAATAAATCCATTAGTTGATCCTTCTGTTGAAATCCTGTGGATCGCCAGTAGTGATAAAGAATCTATTGAGTTGATCCTTCTACGGAGATCCGTAGATCACCAGTGGTGATAATAAATCCATTAGTCGGTCCTTCTATTGAAATCCCGTAGATCATCACTTGTGATAAAAAAGAATCCATTGAGTTGATCCTTCTACAGAAATCTCGTAGATCATCGGTGGTGATAATGAATCTATTGGGTTGGTACTTCTATTAAAATTTTGTGGATCATCAGTGGTGATAATGAATCTATTGGGTTGGTACTTCTATTAAAATTTTGTGGATCATCAGTAGTGATAATGAATATATTGGGGTATATTTCAATGATAACTATATTTTAAACTACATTTCTGGTTTTTATGGTTTTCACGAGTCAACGTAAATAAAATATTCTTCCTTTATTTTTTCATTAATTGTAAATATTTGTTGGAAAACGTAAATATATGTGACATTTGTAAGCTGCACAACTTATTTCATTTGTACTGATTGGTGTATTGTGACTTTTATTTAACTAATAGATGGCACTGTGGTAGGAAACTCGTCATCATAGTTTATCATATTCTGGAGTAAAAGGAAATATAAAAGCACTTGGTTTGATTATCTGGTTTAAGTATATAGTTACACAAATGAAGGAAGAGGTGTTTTTAGCGCCTGTCCTCCTGGTCCTGATCAATATTTTCTCAACACAAAAGGATATCTTTATTATGCCCATTGAAAGAATCGAACTCCATAATTTAACCGTATAATCTCCGATAGCACCAATTATCTTCTGGAACTAAACCTGTTTAAATCAAATGATCCATACTTTCAATTTCTCTTATCTAAGTGCAATTATCATATTTTAATTATTCTGAATGCGGTGAAGTGTGGTATTTCACCACGAGTATATTCCTCATAACTTATTTAGGCATGCAACTTGAACACGATGTCATTCGACGACGTAAGGAAAACACGTCCATCCTTACCTTAGAATTAAGAACGATCAGCATGAGGACAGTTAGACAGTGTATATGGCTTATCTTGATTGATTATTTGGAATTAAGCACAAAGCTACACAATGGGCTTTTTGTGCTTTGCCCAACGCGAGTATCGAAACATAGTTTCTAGCGGTGTGAGTCCGCAGACATGCTGCTGTGCTATTGGGGGCGTGGCTGTTCTTAACCAAATAGCAGAATATAAATCTTTCTTCGTTGACAGTACGGATCGTGTTAAGCAGCCAGTCGAGACTCGAACTTTGGACGTTTGCTACAGAGCTCTATAAACTAAGTACTAGGTCACACTTGAGTTGGTACTTCAATATAATATATACGATTCGTAGTCATATTCATTATCGCTAAGGTTATTGATATGTCTTTTAAGAAAGATTTTCTTTATGGGGAGTGCTTTGTCAAAAATTAATTTCTGAATTTTAGTGCTATAACGTTCAATATTACTATACAGTCAACCACTGGGAAGTTTTTTTTCAAAGAGAAAATTAGATTTTTTTTCTTTTTAAAAAATGGCCAAACATTAAATGAATATCAGTTTCAATAGTATGATAAAATCCATAAACGTTACAAAGTTAGTGTGTTTTGTTTTACAAACTTTAACACCATTGTTAAACTAACTAAGCTAGTTTGTAAGTTTAATACTGATAACCTATTTCTATTGGTATTCAGGCTGCGTATTATTTCTTATAATTTCTCTACAGAAGTTTGAGTACATTATGTTATAATGATTTTGGTTACATCAGCACGTCATTACACCCCATTTCGTAATGTCCGGTTACGCTCCATCTGACGACTGTGCATCTTTACAACAATCCTGCAGAATAGTTTTCATTGTAGATAGCTCAGTCGTAAGGCTGTAATGAACACACTCTTACAGGCACGACATTATTCAAACAGTATACAAGGATGACGTTTCACCTTCTTACAGGCACGACATTATTCAAACTGTATATAAGGATGACGATTCACCTTCTTACAGGCACGACATTATTCATACAGTATACAAGGATGACGTTTCACCTTCTTACAGGCACGGCGTTATTCATACAGTATACAAGGATGACGTTTCACCTTCTTACAGGCACGACATTATTCATACAGTATACAAGGATGACGTTTCACCTTCTTACAGGCACGGCGTTATTCATACAGTATACAAGGATGACGTTTCACCTTCTTACAGGCACGAAATTATTCATACAGTATACAAGGATGACGTTTCACCTTCTTACAGGCACGGCGTTATTCATACAGTATACAAGGATGACGTTTCACCTTCTTACAGGCACGACATTATTCATACAGTATACAAGGATGACGTTTCACCTTCTTACAGGCACGACATTATTCATACAGTATACAAGGATGACGTTTCATCTTCTTACAGGCACGACATTATTCATACAGTATACAAGGATGACGTTTCACCTTCTTACAGGCACGACATTATTCATACAGTATACAAGGATGACGTTTCACCTTCTTACAGGCACGACATTATTCATACAGTATACAAGGATGACGTTTCACCTTCTTACAGGCACGACATTATTCATACAATATACAAGGATGACGTTTCACCTTCTTACAGGCACGACATTATTCATACAGTATACAAGGATGACGTTTCACCTTCTTACAGGCACGACATTATTCATACAGTATACAAGGATGACGTTTCACCTTCTTACAGGCACGACATTATTCAAACAGTATACAAGGATGACGTTTCACCTTCTTACAGGCACGACATTATTCATACAGTATACAAGGATGACGTTTCACCTTCTTACAGGCACGACATTATTCAAACAGTATACAAGGATGACGTTTCAGCACTCGAGTCACACAACAGTCTACGATCAGTAACGAGCTTTTCCTTTATATTAAAATAAATACATATTTCTTTCCCTAGCTTCTTGAGGTGTGAGGAGGTATGACTGGAAGCCTTATAGGGGTTAACTGCACCCCGTTTATTTGTCTTTTATGCTGCGTACTATTGCCTGAGGCAGGAAAACACGTAGATACAAGAAGTATTGGTCCAAAGTGAGAAATCCTGTAACACGATAAAAGTCTACCTTTCGAAAAGGTTCTGTATCCCAGCATAAATCATAAAGTTAGAGATTCTAGATATCAGTAAAAACCAACTCAACTAATGACAAAGTAAAAACTGGTTATGAATACCAGTACAAATCATAAAGTTAGATATTCTAGATATCAGTAAAAACCAATTCAACTAATGACAAAGTAAAAACTGGTTATGAATGCCAGTACAAATCATTAAGTTATAGATTATAGATATCAGTAAAATCCAATTCAACTAATGACAAAGTAAAAACTGGTTATAAATACCAGTACAAATCATTTAGTTAGATATTCTAGATATTAGTAAAAACCAACTCAACTAATAACAAAGTAAAAACTGGTTATGAATGCCAGTACAAATCATTAAGTTATAGATTATAGATATCAGTAAAAACCAATTCAACTAATGACAAAGTAAAAACTGGATATAAATACCAGTACAAATCATTAAGTTAGATATTCTAGATATTAGTAAAAACCAACTCAACTAATAACAAAGTAAAAACTGGTTATAAATACCAATACAAATGATAAAGTTAGATATTCTAAATATCAGTAAAAACCAATTCAACTAATGACAAAGTAAAAACTGGTTATGAATACCAGTACAAATCATAAAGTTAGAGATTCTAGATATCAGTAAAAACCAATTCAACTAATGACAAAGTAAAAACTGGTTATGAATACCAGTACAAATCATTAAGTTAGAAATTCTACAAATTAGGTGATTCAATGCTCAAGTACATACACGAGCAAACACTTAACTTTTAAAGACAATCAGTCATTTCAAAATCCATCAGTAGAGCGAATATAAACTGTGCTCTGGTTTTTATCAGTTTTTGTTCCACATCTGTCCGATTTCTGATGATTCAGTTTAATATTAACGACCTGAACCAATCTAATACGAGGGCTGAAGACATAATAGCACATATCTTCAGCCTCAGACCACACATTAAACTGACTGTCTCTAGTGTTATCTATATACATGTGAACAAACACGCACAAAAGACCACAATTATTAAGTAACTCAACAGTTTAATGAAGAAACCAAACACTTACACAGACGTAACCCCAACTTGCATTCAATAACAACACAAACTTAAAACTATTCACTGATTTACTCGCACGATACGGACTTGAACGTAACCTCCAACTTGCATTTAATAACAACACAAATTTAAAACTATTCACTAATTTACTCGCACGATACGGACTTGAACGTAACCCCCAACTTGCATTCAATAACAACACAAACTTAAAACTATTCACTAATTTACTCGCACGATACGGACTTGAGCGTAACCCCCAACTTGTATTCAATAACAACATAAACTTAAAACTATTCACTAATTTACTCGCACGATACGGACTTGAACGTAACCCCCAACTTGCATTCAATAATAACATAAACTTAAAACTATTCACTAATTTACTCGCACGATACGGACTTGAACGTAACCCACCAACTTGCATTCAATAACAACATAAACTTAAAACTATTCACTAATTTACTCGCACGATACGGACTTGAACGTAACCCCCAACTTGCATTCAATAACAACATAAACTTAAAACTATTCACTAATTTACTCGCACGATACGGACTTGAACGTAACCCCCCCAACTTGTATTCAATAACAACATAAACTTAAAACTATTCACTAATTTACTCGCACGATACGGACTTGAACGTAACCCCAACTTGCATTCAATAACAACACAAACTTAAAACTATTCACTAATTTACTCGCACGATACGGACTTGAGCGTAACCCCAACTTGTATTCAATAACAACATAAACTTAAAACTATTCACTAATTTACTCGCACGATACGGACTTGCGTAACCCCAACTTGCGTTCAATAACAACATAAACTTAAAACTATTCACTAATTTACTCGCACGATACGGACTTGAACGTAACCCCCAACTTGCATTCAATAACAACATAAACTTAAAACTATTCACTAATTTACTCGCACGATACTGACTTGAACGTAACACCCAACTTGCATTCAATAACAACATAAACTTAAAACTATTCACTAATTTACTCGCACGATACGGACTTGAACGTAACCCACAACTTGCATTCAATAGCAACATAAACTTAAAACTATTCACTAATTTACTCGCACGATAGGGACTTGAACGTAACCCCCAACTTGCATTCAATAACAACATAAACTTAAAACTATTCACTAATTTACTCGCACGATAGGGACTTGAACGTAACCCCCAACTTGCATTCAATAACAACATAAACTTAAAACTATTCACTAATTTACTCGCACCATAGGGACTTGAACGTAACTTTTTGGTGTTTTTTTTACTCTGGCCTTAAACTTCGAGTACTTTATTTACCGTAATATTTTCACACTCTTGTCTTAAGTTACCCCAGAAATCTCCTATTACTATCTCTGATTGTTCTACTTTCTCTGTCCAAGTTCTCTACTATCTTGGAAGCTACCACCATCTCATTATCATCTTATACAATGATATTTCTATAACTCAACCCACCAAACTAAAGACTCACTACCTGAGACATGTGGGTGGCTTTTGTTATTCACTTTAATATTCATGGATTCTAACCTCTACAAGATGTTCCAGTTTGCTTACCATGGAGAGAAAACAACTTTTTACACGTCTTATCCTCCAACGTGATCCGTATTTATTTGTTTTTGAAGGACCTTAAGAGCAAGGCGACTCCCATAAATCAGGACATATAATTACGCTACGAGTGTGAGGATGATTTATGTCGAATAAAACTGCGTACCTTTCCTAACAGCGATGAACATCAAATTACACGTGAAACATCTAAATTAATTCTTATATATGCCACTCTGCCGAGACTTTATATATGATGTAACTGTCACATAAAGTGCTGAATATTATATTACAAATCGTTTTCATTCAGCGGACTCAACTTTTAATTCTGTAGAGCAGTCCCTATGGAGAAATCATAATATATTAGTTTCTGGTACACTCTTTAATAAAAACAATAAGTAATACACAATAGCTAACATTACATCAGTAAGAACAGTACACAGTAGTAAACATTACATCAGTAAGAACAATACACAGTAGTGAACATTACATCAGTTACAATAATACACAATAGTGAACATTACATCAGTAAGAACAATACACAGTACTGAACATAACATCAGTTACAATAATACACAGTAGTGAACATTATATCACTAACAACAGTTCAAAGTAGTAAACATTACACCAGTAAGAACAGTACACAGTAGTAAACAT
>NC_134836.1:128550083-128585337 GCF_004210375.1 Tachypleus tridentatus | reverse complement strand
GTAATAATACATTAGTAACATTTGGGTTTATGTCCACAAGGACTTGTATTTACTGAAAGTTTACCAAAGTCTGTGAAGCTACATTAAGTATAGTATACACACCTTCATTGTTACAGAGTTGTGTATAATATACAAACCCATTGGAAAATAATTAATAATCAAGTGATATCATGATAAATATTAATTGTGCAATGTGATTATTCTTTGAAGGTGTTCTTAAGTTATGTCATAAAAAAATATTAATTAACTTAAAATAATGAAATATTTATTTATGTATGTTAAAGTAGAAGCCAAATATATGGGAAGAAAATGCTTTATATATTTTAACCTTCTAAGAAGTGTGTTTCAGCATTTATGTAGGAAAATGATTTTTTATTTCAGTAGAACCATTGATATTCTAGATTACTGAAAAATATGTTGTAAGATATTAGTTTGATCTCAACTTTTGAAAACCTAGATTACTGGGAATTTTATCATTACAAAGTTAGTTTTGAGAACTTATATTGCTGCAGTTTTTATTATAGAAAATTAGTTTTCACCTTCATAAAGCCTTTTATGACCAACACTACTGTTAATGCATTTTTATCATACGTTTATTTTTATTGAAATTTTGAAAGTATAAACATTTAAATTTCAAAATATTTCATTTGATTCTTTTTTAATATATGGAGAATCATTTTTATATTTTGTTTTATCTTTCTTCAGCTGGTCATGATGTTGTTGATCCAGAACCATTCTACAAAAAATGTATTTTTGATATGTGTTCTTGTGAGAGCAAGCCTGAAGATTGCCTCTGTCCTGCTTTTGCTGATTATGGTGCTGAATGTGCCAAAAGGGGTACTCATTAGATGGAGATAACATCAAAGAATGCTGTAAGTTAGAGTGAAGAATTATAATATTGTTAAAATTATTAAAATCTTCTAAAATCAAATAATAGCAAGTTTCCATATATTTCCTTTAATTTATAATGTAGTATATTCTTTTACTTTTATTAAACATTTATATATAAATTATGTTTATCCATAAAACTTAAACTTTTTAGCATGTTGTTACATGAATAAACTAAAACTGATTTCGGGAGGCTGTTTCCAACAGTAATCATACAAGATACGTTTGCTAAATGTGAAATTTGTGCCTAAATGTTTGATGACATTGTAAAGTTCTGAAAGAATGGTATCAGTGAGAAAAAAATCATAAATATTAATCTGTCATTACATTTACTTGACTGAAACACTATTTTATTTCATTATGTTAAAAACAGTAGGTGAATGTAAGTACAGGAGACACAAATGCACCTACTTGATCATAGAATAAACATTTGTCTAGCATGTCAAGTATAATATTTTGAATGATTGTAACACTTACCAATGATCCATTGTGTTTGTATACATGTGTGTTTAAGTTATGTATATTACTAAAATAATGTCAACTCATTATTTTATTAGGTAGTTGATATTCATTTGTATATGGATTTTGATACAGTGTTTTAGTGTTTTTATTTCTGTGATTAAGCCAAAACTACTGAACTGAGTGACATTAATCTTTTGTAGAATACTCTGAAAAAGACCTTTTCTAATGATTTTGTCAATTTATTCAGCTTTGAAGTGCACTGGTGGTCAGACTTACCAAGAGTGTGCTGATCCTTGCCAACATTCTTGCCTTACTATTGCTTCTAATGTTAAATGCCTCAAGAAGTGTGTTGAAGGCTGTGCATGTCCTCCTGGAACAACTTTGAATAATGATGAAATGTGTATTCCAGTCAGTGAATGTCAATGCATATTTGAAGGAAAAGAATATCTTCCAAACTCAAAGAGGCTAGATGGCTCAGATGTGTGGTAAGTGTCTTTGTGTCAGCTCCAAATTTCATGAAGAGAGATTTGTGGTAATTATTTTTGGATTAATTTCACACTTCAAGAGGCTGAGTGTTTAAGATTTATAGTAAATACATTTGAGCTGAGTCAATTTCCAAGAGTTAAATGACTTAGAGGTATGCACTCTTAGGGTCGACTCTAATTCCAAGACACTAGGTGGCTCAGATTTATGGTATACTTTGGGGTTGACTTCAAGGCCCAAGAGATTATCTTGCTGAGATGTATGGAACATTTTTAGATTGATTCAAACTTTAGATGCTAGGTGGCTCAGAAGTATAGGTACTTTTGCTTGACTTCTCAAACTTATTAATAATTTGGTTAATTTTAAGCCTATGTTAAAAATGGAAAAGGTTATGTTTCTAGAAATGTAGCATTTTAGTTAACTGAAATACAAGATACAGGTAATTAAATATATATTCTCATAAATACAGTCATGACCCATATATCCACAATTTGTATTTAATATTTCAATATTTAGCTTTTGTGGCTTCATTGGGAGCTGGGTTATCATGCTAAATTACAAATACATTCTGGAGAAGTAGGTTGTGATTTTATTTATGTTCATTGAAATGTCTCATAATAAACTCTAGTTTGCTTTGAACAAAACTAATAATTTCTTTGTGATTGATCTGCTTCATGTAATTATTGTAAAACACTGATAGTTCCCAAAAACGTGTAAAAGAGATATTGATCTGTTGTGTTATATTTTTTGAGTTATTGGTTTAATTTACATAAACCTCAGAAGCCAGCTGTTGGTTTGTATCTTGAAAAGTAGTTTTTGTTGTCAATTACTTTAATCATGATTAGCAATAGTATAACATTCCAATCTTTTAAAGAAAACAATCAGTTTGTCATTTGATATGCTCAGAATCTAAATATAACTTAGCCTTAATGTCTAACAATATATTTTCGTAATGGTTATTTTCAATTGTTAACAAAAATGGATATTATAGGATTTCCACAAACAAGTGTTTGGTTAACTGAAGTATACATTTTGAGGTTTACTTCTAATGCATGCATATCTGTCTGTCTATATGTATCTATATATGTATATGTATTCAAAAAATAATATAAAGTTAATCTTTAGGGGAATAAGAAAATCCTTTATGTATGCGTATTTAGAATTCCAAGAAATCTGAGAACTTACGTTATATATTAATTACAAAAGTTTTAGTTTCAGAAAAATGAATAATAAATATGGTTGACTTTTAAAAATTTTTAAACTTTTTTCTTTACTTTTCAGCATATGTGAAAATGCTGTTTGGAACTGTCGGGCAGCATCTTTGAAAGAACTTGTTTCTGTAACTAACCCTGATGATCTTATGCAAAGAGATCCAGAATATTGTGGGAAGCAGTTAAATATGGAATATACTAACTGTGTACCTGTTTGTCCTCCAACGTGCCAAAATAAATTAGTTGAACAAGAGTGTGCTACGTATCTGTAAACCTGGGTGCATGTAAGTTGTTTTGTTTCATTCCTGGTCTATATTTATGTTATTTTGGGGTTGATAACTTATTC
Organism: Tachypleus tridentatus; assembly: GCF_004210375.1. Lineage (NCBI taxonomy): Eukaryota > Metazoa > Arthropoda > Merostomata > Xiphosura > Limulidae > Tachypleus > Tachypleus tridentatus. The sequence continues at coordinate 128,581,947 of NC_134836.1, read as the reverse complement.
TTTACTTACTTTAATGCTGGCAATGATATGTTCTAAACTTTTGTGTTTTGTAAATTTATAAACTACAGGATGTTCGGAAAGTCACTATGCAGTTTTGTAAACATACTTTATTCAGTCTATTTCAAGCCAGCAACTGATAGCGGTATTTAGAAGCAAAATAAGAAGGATCCAGGCCTGTATTGTTGCCAACAGGTGTCACTTTCAACATTGTTTATAATTGTCATTCATATTTACCTTCAGTATTCTATATTGAAACATGTCTTTAATAAATATATAAGTGCACAGTAACATTTCGAACATACCGTATTTGAATATGTGATGTTGTTAAAACAACATACTAATTGAAAATAGTGTTTTTAATGGGCACACATTTTATTTATTATGAGAAGTACCAATTTCAGATTGAGAATTTGAACATTATATAAAGCTTTGTTTCTCTGAAGGCTGTTGTTTGCTATACTTAGAAAAGTAGTGAATTTCAACTTTCTGTAAAATTTTGTTTCTTTGAAAACTGTTATATGTTTAAGAATGTCTTGAAATAGATACTTGTGTAAAGTTTATATCATTGTTTGTTGTTGTATTCTAAGTGTATTGAATGTTATTGTTTTTGTTTTATTCTTAGATTTTTTTGGCTTATTGAAAGTTATCTTTTGTTGTTTTAGTCTAAGGTTCTCAGAGTATTGAAAGTTGTTGTTTGTTGTTTTATTGTGTTGAAAGTTATTGTTTGTTGTTTCATTCTTAGATTCTTAGTTTATTTAAAGTTATCCTTTCTTGTTTTAGTCTTAGATTCTCAGTATATTGAAAGTTGATGTTTGTTGTTTTATTCTTAAATGATAGTGTACTTAAAATAATAGTTGTTTTATTGTATTGAAAGTTATTGTCTGTTATTTTGTTGTTAAATTTCAGGGTATTGAATGTAACTGTTTGTTGTTTTATCCTTAGTTTTATTGTATAAAAAAGTTATTGTTTATTTTATTTCTAGATTTTACTTTATTAAAAGTTATAATTTGTTCTTTTATTCTTAATTTTAATGTATTAAAAGTTATTGTTTATTGTTTTATTCTTAGTTTTCATATTTGAAAGTTATTGTTGTTTTATTCGTAGAGTTTAGGTGTACTGAAAGTTATTGCTTGTTGTTTTATTCTCAATTTTAGCATTTGAAAGTTGTTGCTGTTTTGTTCTTAGATTTTAGTGTGTGAAAGTTATTGTATGTTGTTTTATTCTCAGTTCCAATGTATTTAACATTATTGTTTATTGTTTTATTCTCAGTTTCAGTGTGTTCAATATTATTGTTTGTCATTTTATTCTTAGATTTTAGGTGCATTGGAAGTTATTGATTGTCATTTTATTCTTAGATTTTAGGTGCATTGGAAGATATTGTTTGTTGTTTTATTTTTAGATTTTAGGTGCATTAGAAGTTATTGTTTGTTGTTTTATTCTCAATTTTAGCAATTGAATGTTATTGTTGTTGTTTTATTCTTAGATTTTAGTGTGAAAGTTATTGTATGTTGTTTTATTCTCATTAGTGTATTTAACATTATTGATTATTGTTTTCTTCTTAGTTTCAGTGTGTTGAATATTATTGTTTGTCATTTTATTCTTACATTTTAGGTGCATTGGAAGTTATTGTTTGTTGTTTATTCTTAGATTTTAGGTGCATTGGAAGTTATTGTTTGTTGTTTTTCTTAGATTTTAGGTGAATTGGAAGTTATTGTTTGTTGTTTTATTCTTAAATTTTAGGTGTATTGGAAGTTATTGTTTGTTGTTTTATTAGATTTTAGGTGCAATGGAAGTTATTGTTTGTTGTTTTATTCTTATATTTTAGGTGTATTGGAAGTTATTGTTTGTTGTTTTATTCTTAAATTTTAGGTGTATTGGAAGTTATTGTTTGTTGTTTTATTCTTAGTTTCAGTGTGTTCAATATTATTGTTGTTTTATTCTTAGATGTTAGGTAATTGAAAGTTATTGTTTGTCAATTTATTTTTAGATTTTAGGTGTATTGAAAGTTCTTCTTTGTCAATTTACTTTTTAGATCTTAGGTGTACTGAAAGTTATTGTTTGTTGTTTTATTTTTTAGTTTCAGTGTATTCAACATTATTGTTTATTGTTTTATTCTCAGTTTCAGTGTGTTCAATGTTATTGTTTGTCATTTTATTCTTAGATTTTAGGTGCATTGGAAGTTATTGTTTGTTGTTTTATTCTTAGATTTTAGGTGTATTGGAAGTTATTGTTTTTTGTTTTATTCTTAGATTTTAGGTGCATTGGAAGTTATTGTTTGTTGTTTTATTCTTAGATTTTAGGTGTATTGGAAGTTATTGTTTTTTGTTTTATTCTTAGATTTTAGGTGCATTGGAAGTTATTCTTTGTTGTTTTATTCTTAGATTTTAGGTGCATTGGAAGTCATTGTTTGTTGTTTTATTCTTAAATTTTAGGTGTATTGTAAGTTATTATTTGTTGTTTTATTCTTAATTTTTAGGTGTACTGACAGTTATTGTTTGTTGTTTTATTTTAGTTTCAGTGTGTCAATATTATTGTTTGTTGTTTTATTCTTAGCTTTTAGGTGTATTGAAAGTTATTATTTGTTGTTTCATTCCTAGTTTTAATGTTTGATAGTTATTGTTTGTTGTTTTACTCTTAGATTTTAGGTTTATTGAAAGTTATTGTTTGTTTTATTCTTAGTTTTATTGTATTTAACATTATTGTTTGTTGTTTGTTGTTTTAGGTACATTGAAATTTATTGTTTGTTGTTTTATTCTTAGATTTTAGGTGCATTGGAAGTTATTGTTTGTTGTTTTATCTTTAGTTTTAGTGTTTGAAAGTTATTGCTTGTTGTTTTATTCTTAGATTTTAGGTGTATTTGAAGTTTTTATAGTTTTATTCTTAGATTTTAGGTGTATTGAAAGGTATTGTTTGTTGTTTTATTCTTAGATTGTAGGAATATTGAAAGTTATTGTTGTTTCATTTCTAGTTTTAATGTTTGAAAGTTATTGTTTGTTGTCTTGCTCTTAGATGTAACCTGTATTGAAAGTCATTGTTTGCCATTGTATTCAAAGTTTTAGTGGTTTACAGTATTGTTTGTTTCTTTTCTTCTTAGATTTTAGGTGTATTAAAAGTTATTGTTCGCTGTTTTATTCTTAGTTTCAGTGTATTCAACATTATTGTTTGTTGTTTTATTCTCGGTTTCAGTGTATTCAACATTATTTTGTTGTTTTTTTCTTAGATTTTAGGTGTATTGAAAGTTATTGTTTGTTGATTTATTCTTAGTTTCAGGTGTATTGAAAGTTATTGTTTGTTGTTTTATTAGATTTTAGGTGTATTGAAAGTTATTATTTGCGATTTATTCATCTATTTGAGGTGTATTGAAGGTTATTGATTGTTGTTTTATTCTTAAAGTTTAGGTGTATTGGATGTTATTGTTGTAGTTTTATTCTTAGATTTTAGGTGTATTGAAAGGTATTGTTTGTTGGTTTATTCTTAGATTGTAAGAGTATTGAAAGTTATTGTTGTTTCATTCCTAGTTTTAATGTTTGAAAGTTTTTGTTTGTTGTTTTGCTCTTAGATTTATATATTGAAAGTTATTGTTTGCTGTTGTATTCCAAGTTTTAGTGTTTTAAAGTATTGTTTGTTCTTTTATTCTTAGATATTATGTGTATTAAAAGTTATTGTTTGCTGTTTTATTCATAGTTCCAGTGTATTCAACATTATTGTTTGTTGTTTTATTCTCAGTGTAAGTATATTCAACATTATTGTTTGTTGTTTTGTTCTTAGATTTTAGGTGTATTGAAATTTATTGTTGGTTGATTTATTCTTAGTTTCAGGTGTATTGAAAGTTATTGTTTGTTGTTTTATTAGATTTTAGGTGTATTGAAAGTTATTGTTTGTTGTTATATTTTTAGATTTTTAGTTTAGTGGTGTAAATTAGTTTGAATAATCTATAGTCCTTATACACATGAATTTTGTATTCTAAAAGGAGCTACAGTTTACTGTTTTATGTTATATAATAAAAACATCAGTTCTTATGTGGTTTATTGTAAGTTTATTTTCAACATTACTGGGTGTTGATAATAACCATAATATAGAACCATTACAATTGAAAGTTCAGTAACCTTGCAAACAATGTGCTTCATAATTGTATATCAGTGAATAAATATTTAAATCTAGATGTAGTGCAGTGGCTAGAACATGTTAATGTGCAGATCAGAGAGCCAGGAGTTTGAGATGTCACAGCAGTGAATGTGATCCATACTTTCGGAAATATGACAAAACTGACAGTGAACCCATATGCTACAATCTGTCTTATGTATAACTAAAAGTGACTCCATATGCTGCTATTCAACTTATTTAAAACCTACAGTCAATCCATACCATGTCATTCATCCTATGTGAAACTGACAATCAATCCATATGCTACCTTTAATCTTATTTAAAACTGATAGTCAATCCATACCATGCCATTCATCTTATGTAAAACTGACAGTCAATCCATACCATGCCATTCATCTTATGTAAAACTGACAGTCAATCCATACCATGCCATTCATCTTATGTAAAACTGACAGTCAATCCATACCATGCCATTCATCTTATGTAAAACTGATAGTCAATCCATGCTGCCATTCATCTTATTTAAAACTGATAGTCAATCCATACCATGCCATTCATCTTATGTAAAACTGACAGTCAATCCATACCATGCCATTCATCTTATGTAAAACTGACAGTCAATCCATACCATGCCATTCATCTTATGTAAAACTGATAGTCAATCCATATGCTGCCATTCATCTTATTTAAAACTGATAGTCAATCCATACCATGCCATTCATCTTATGTAAAACTGACAGTCAATCCATACCATGCCATTCATCTTATGTCAAACTGACAATCAATCCATATGCTGCCATTCATCTTATGTAAAACTGATAGTCAATCCATATGCTACCATTAATCTTATGTAAAATTGACAGTCAATCCATACCATGCCATTCATCTTATGTAAAACTGACAGTGAACCCATGTCATGCTATTCATCTTATGTAAAACTGACAGTGAACCCATGTCATGCTATTCATCTTATGTATAACTGACAGTGAACCCATGTCATGCCATTCATCTAATGTATAACTGATATATTACTCCAGATCTCTAAGGAATGTATTTTATTCTAGCTGCAAGCCAGGGTTTGTTTTGGACACAGACACCAAACAGTGTGTTAAAATAGCTCAGTGTGGCTGTTATCATGGAAATAAAAGATTTGTTGAAGGTGAGACAATACAGCTTGAGTGCAACACCTGGTGAGTTTTTACTTTTTTTTTACATTATGCTATTAAGTAAAATATTAGTCTGTTAATTTGTCCAGTTGAAATATTTTATAGATGAGTTAAACTAGGATACAGTAATTGGTTAGAAAAGAAATATGAAATAATCTGTTGGTGGAATTCAAATTAAACTTGGAATGTTATGATATTTATGATAGGAAGCTTGTTTGTTTATTTCTACACAAGTTCCATTATACACTCACCATGTGTAAGTATGTAGTTCAGAAGTTTACTTGATGTATTTACATGTACCTTTATTTTGTATGTTTGTTTATAAAATATAATTATCTTGAAGCTTCATTCAAAAAAGATGTTTACAGTCACTCTTTTTATTTCTGTTTATATGATGAATATTACAAAATTAAAGGAATGAAGATGTAATATTTCTCACTTGATAATGTTTAGTTGGTGTTTTTTATTGTGAATTTAACACTTCACATATAAATTAGGTTTTATATTACCATTTCAGACTTTATCATTAGTTGAAGTTGTGCTGTAGAAAGATAAGTTAGATTTAATAAAAAGTTAGATATTCTCATTCATTTGAAACATTTATAAATTATATATTGTTCTTAAAGTTTATATGCTTTTTTGTTCCTAGTACTTGTACTTCTGGAATATGGAAGTGTGGCAAAAGAATGTCCAGGAATCTGTACAACATGGGGTGAATCACACTTCAGTAGCTTTGATGGCAAAATGTTTGACTTCCAGGGAGATTGTGAATATATTCTATCAAAAGGAAAACTGGATAAATCACGTAGTTTTACAGTAATTATTAAGAATGTACCATGTGGGACTAGTGGTGTGACTTGCAGCAAATCACTTACAGTAGATGTGGGTGAGTCCCTTGTATCAAAATACAATTGTGGAGTTTTGTGGTTGTCAAACATTCCAAACATGTGGTATGACTGCTACTCTATTGATATTAGCTTTCAGGGATAAAAATGATGAATTTTCTTCCATTAGTTTGTATACATAATATTTTCAAGTACATAATGTTCCAGACATTTCTGTAATTTAATCTTGTTAAGTTAAATGACAGGAAATCTCACTTTCTCCTTACATAATCTTTTTGTTTTTTTCCACATAGTTAAGTAATCAAATTTTATTTTTTAATGAACTTAAAACTTTACTTTATTGTCATTTGTCAGCATTTCAATAAGTAAGAATAGCACAATATGGAATCCCCCAGAATATAAATATAATAGTTTACATACAAAACCATTGTGTTATGTAGTAGAAACAGTGGGACATAAATTTGTAGTTTTGTGTGAATATTATAACAGCTCATAAAAACAATTAATTATTGAACTTTGCTACCCAAATTCAGAATATAATTAACACAGTACTTTCTGCATATTACTAATAGTGTTTGTTTGGTTTGTTTATGTAAGTTATGTTAACTTCTGATTAGAGCAAGGTACGTACTTAGAATGAAACCAAAAAACCAATCTAGTAATAGCTGCAGTTAATTGTGTATACTCTTCTTTTTGTCATACTTATAAATATTTCAGCATATTGTTTCATCAGTTGTGTGCTCTCATTGTTTATAATATTTTACAATAATACTTATACAGAATATTAATCATTGTTTCATCAGTTGTGTGCTCTCATTGTTTATAATATTTTACAATAATACTTATACAGAATATTAATCATTGTTTCATCAGTTGTGTGCTCTCATTGTTTATAATATTTTACAATAATACTTATACAGATTAATAATCAATATTTCATCAGTTGTGTGCTCTCACTGTCTATAATATTTTACAATAATACTTATACAGAATATTAATCATTGTTTCATCAGTTGTGTGCTCTCACTGTCTATAATATTTTACAATAATACTTATACAGAATATTAATCATTGTTTCATCAGTTGTGTGTGTCTCATTGTTTATAATATTTTTACAATAATACTTATACAGATTAATAATCATTGTTTCATCAGTTGTGTGCTCTCACTGTTTATAATATTTTACAATAATACTTATACAGATCAATAATCATTGTTTCATCAGTTGTGTGCTCTCATTGTTTATAATATTTTACAATAATACTTATACAGAATATTAATCATTGTTTCATCAGTTGTGTGCTCTCACTGTCTTTAATATTTTACAATAATACTTATACAGAATATTAATCATTGTTTCATCAGTTGTGTCTCTCTCTCACTGTCTATAATATTTTACAATAATATTTACAGAAATTAGTAATCAATCATGTGATGATGGATTTATGAGCTAAACTTTTGTACTTCAAAAAAGAAACAAACTCAGAGCTGTTCTATGAGGAGCTATAATGCAGCTAAAATGAACAGATATTACATGTCTGATATCCCATAGTCATTATCTTCCTTTAAATATGACACTAAATATTTAATAAAATGAAAGCTAAAGTAGGCAGAAAGCTGTACGAGATACCATGTTCCTGGTATCTCAGGGTCATTAAGAATATTACACTAAATATTTAATGAAATGAAAGCTAAAGCAGGCAGAAAGTTGTCTGAGATCCACATTGCTTGTATCTCAGGGTCTTTTAAGAATATGACACCAAATATTTAATGAAGTGAAAGCTAAAATGGGCCAAAAGCTGTCTGAGATATCACATTGCTGGTATCTCATGGTCATTAAGTTTATGTGTGTTTGACACAAGATATACCTTTTTTTTGTGCTACTGTAGTAATAGTAAAAAGCCCCAAAAATGTTTTTTTCACAGTGAAAGGTAAAATATTCAATATTAGCCTGTTATTATTATCACTACTAATATTTGTATTGACAGCTAAGTATCCACAGTGTGCCTTCACTCTTGTTACATAGTTATATGTCTGCAGAAGCATAATGTGAAACTGGGTTTTAATCCACAGATAGACCATTGTTTAACTTTGTGCTTAACTTTAAATAAGCAAAGCTACAGTGTGATATCAGAAGCTAGTATCTGACTGTTTAAAATTATCAGGCAAACATTGATTGAAGTTTTGTGTCATTGTTCTTTAAACCTAACTCTTTTGTCTCTTAATTTATAACGTAACTTCAGTGGAAAGATGGATTATTTCTTGTTTCTATAAAAATCTTATGCAAGGACCATTACTGCATTTAAGAAAGAAAAGCACTGTTATTATTGTTGCTGATGAATTCATAGTAGGAACAACATTTTCTCTCAAAGCATACATTATTTATATGTTTTAGTAATAATCTCTTTTGAAACCAGTTGTCAGTAACTGTGTTATTGATATTGCTAAAAGGTGGAGAGGAAAAGGTTACCTTGACACAGAATAAGCCAGTTCCTAAAACAGGTTACACATCCAACTTCATTGTTCGAGAGGTTGGCTTATTTGTATCAGTTTATACAAAGCATGGAGTAACAGTACAGTGGGATAAAGGCACCAGAGTGTATGTACGAGTGGATACAAAATGGAAGGGGAGGGTAAGTATCCAGTAAGTGATAAAAGGAAGTTCTAAAACATATGCTTATTTCAAATAAGAAATATTTTCTGTTTAACTGTTGGTTGAGAATTTTTTATTGTGTGTGATGTATAGTTTCAATATATCAAGTTGTCTTGTGACAGTTTTGTGCAATACCTTTTGCACATAAAAACTAAACATTTTACATACTGTATATTTCAGCCTTTAAACTGGAACTTGTTAAATATTTTTGTGTCAGTATTCATACCATCCAGTGATTTCTCATTCAATCCAGAAATAAATTTCTCAGGATATTTATTTTTAGAAAATTTTGAACTCTGTCACAGCTCTTCTTTACATATTCTAAAAAAATAGTGATGGAACACATTGTCATGTCCATTTGCAACTTAAAGTATATATTACATAAATTCCATTATTTTCCTAAGTCTGTAAATATCAGTAAATTCAACACTTAGCTGCTATACAAAATAACCAAGAAAATAAACTTTTAATTACAGTTGATAATTAACAAAGTTACAAATACAGTTGATAATTAACAAAGTTACAAATACACTTGATAATTAACAAAATTACAAATACACTTGATAATTAACAAAGTTACAGATATAGTTGATAATTAACAAAGTTACAGATATAGTTGATAATTAACAAAGTTACAAATACAGTTGATAATTAACAAAGTTACAGATACACTTGATAACTAACAAAGTTACAGATACACTTGATAACTAACAAAGTTACAGATACACTTGATAACTAACAAAGTTACAGATACACTTGATAATTAACAAAGTTACAGATATAGTTCATAATTAACAAAGTTAGAGATATAACAGACATTGAACCTCAGATATTTTAGAACCTAAGAGTTCATGACAAATATTTCATTGATTACCTATTCTAAAGCAGCAGTTTCCAGACAGAAGGCTGTGACCCATGGTTAGGTTTCAGAATGAGTTGCAGAAGAAAACACAGTAAAAGAAACATCTTTTTATATTTTTGAAAGTGATTATATATGTTTTAAAACACTTACACATTTCATTAAAACATTTTATAAGAGTAATTGCTTTTCTTGGTGAAACATGGTGTCTAGAAAATTTCTTGGCTACTGAGGTTGGTCCTAGACTGGGAGAGTATGTGAGTCTCTGTGAGAATGAAAAAATTGATCAGTAGTGGTATGTTTGCAGAAATAGCCACAATGATAATGTCTTCAGTATTGTTACTAATAATAGTGTGTTTCTTTACAGAATGTGATGATTACATTAAACCTTATGGTAACTGATTTGGAAATTGAAATGACCATAATAAAGAAACTTACAATTTAAATGGATAACTGAAACACAACGTTTGTTTTGTTTACTTACATGTGAACAAATGTTAAAATTTAAACATTTTATTGTTCCATTTATAGCTGAAAAGGATTATGTGGAAACTTTGATGATGATCAGTCCAATGACTTTCACTTATCTCCTTCGGTTGGACCACCTGAAGCACGGCCAGTTGTGTTTGGTAACAGCTGGAAGGTCCATGAAAGCTGTCCTTATCCTAGAGATATCAAAGACACTTGTCTGTTACATCCTCAGAGAAGAACGTGGGCTTTAAGCAAATGTGGTGTTCTAAAGTCTGATATTTTTAAGCCTTGTCATTCTGAAGTTTCTCTAGATCCATACTATGAAAGGTAAATAAAAGTAGAAAGAAATACAACAGTAATATAGAAAAGTAACATGAACTATCTCGTTACTATTAGAATGTGAATTTTGTTTTTCTTTCCCATTTTTAATTAATTTTGGGCCAGCATTATATTATATTAATCAATAACTTTGGAATTCTCTGCAAATAATATTTGTATTAGAAGGTGTGGATGCTTTGCTAAACATTAACAATAACTCATTATTATAAGTACTTTATCAAACATTTACATATTAACAGTGTCTATTTCAAAATGTTATGAATGGAAGTATTTGAGAAGTAATTTGGAGACTCTTAGTATATTAGCAATCATTCAGGAATTATAATGCTGAGAAATTGGATTTATCTGTATGTTGTTGGCACAGTACAGATAACCCACTGTGTAGCTTGGCTCCTAACAAGAAACAAAACAAAGAAGATTGATAAATATAGCTATATATCATTATTATTAACTTGGTTAGAACATGTTCCTATATGGATCAGAATTTAAAATCATACACTTAATAATGAGCATAGCAAGTATAATTATTTTAATATCTAAGCAACATCAGGAAAAACTTTTTAGAGCAATTTTATTTTCAGTAAAGGGTTTATATCAATTTACACTATTAGAAATCATTTCTTATCTTTTCTTAGTACTTCTGGATTTATAATAGTGTAAATTTGTTTCTCACAAAGAAAGAAATCTTTTATATCAATTCAAACTTATAATATCAAGAAATACATTGTGAATTTCTTGAAACATTTTTCAAATGTAAAAATAATTTTATTCCAACTTAACACTATTAGAAACACTTTATCATGCTGACTAATAGCAATGTTATCTAACTCATAATTCACTCTAATTTATATTCTTTGCTGAGTGAAGGTTTAGTTGCTATCTATGTTGGTAGATTGCTTTGGTTAGCCTGCAGCATTTCGAACCAGTTTTTCTTTGTTGTCCTAAGATGCACTTTGTCTTAAGGCAAAGCAACTTTTCTTACCAGTAGCAGAAAATACTTTATCTCCATATGTTTTACTTACTTTTATGGGTTTGTTTAGTGCTGTAAGAAGAGCAGTCTGGTAATTTAAAACTATCAGAAGCACTTTATTCAGTATGTTTTAACTTTTAATAAATACTTAGCGGGCATGTGTTGAGATTTATATGTAAATGATATTTGTTTTACCAGTGTTTGTGTTCAAAATTTCTTGTTAGGTGTGTGTTTGATGCTTGTGCCTGTGACTCAGGAGGAGACTGTGAGTGTCTCTGTACGGCCCTTGCAGCCTATGCACAAGAATGCAACTTCCATGGAGTACCAATCAAGTGGCGATCACAGGAGTTATGTCGTAAGTACTTTGGTTGGTTTTAATTTATGAATATGTAATAAAATTGTGACAGATTGTCTTTTAATACAATTAACATCTTAAGGCTCAAGGAATTTATTTGCAATGACAATTACAGATATGGACAATCTAAGAGAGCCATCGTGTATTTCAAAATGGATGTTTTAGCACTATACACTTGAGTGCAAGTGTGTTGTGTAAAATATCTCATTGCATGATTTGTTCATACATAGTCATTTAGACATTTTCTATGCCTATATAAGCTGCATATAAATTATTTTTTATATTTTTAACTGAATGTATAAAATTTATTGGATGTTCATGTGGGTTCTAAATTAGGAAGAAGAGGGGACTCTCTGTGAGAATACAAGAGGATCAATATTAATAATATGTATTAAGTTTATTGTTTTAAGTATGCTGAAACTGTTGACATATGTAGTGAACTTTGTGTACTTAATTACAACTACCAGTTGAATCTTAAGATAGTCACCGCTTTAACCTTAACATAGTCATTAGTACCAGTTAAGTCAGGACATAATTAATACAACTAGTTAAATCATGAAATAATTAGTACCTTCAGTTAAGTCATAATATAATCACTACCACGAATTAATTAATTGGTACCACGAGCCAAGTCATGACATAATTAATAACACCAGTGAAATTATGACATAATTAATATCCAGTTATTTCATAATCACTACCACCATTCAAGTCAGGACATGATTAATATCACCAGTGAAATCATGACAATTAATACCACCAGTTAAGTTAGTCATAATATACTTATTACCACCAGCTAAGCCATAACATAATAAGCACTACCTAATACATTTACATTGTTCATGTAGCCTCTGTTTTATTTACAGCTATTCAGTGTGAAGATTGTGCAGAATACCAGGCTTGTCTGTCTACCTGTCCAAAGTTGACTTGTGAAACACAATATTTGTATGCCACACTTAATGAAGATTGTGCTTTTGAACCATGTGTTGAAGGGTGTGAAACTAAGCCTTGTCCTTTTGGACAGATTTATAACAATGATCGTGAGTTCAAGTGCATCCCTATTGTAGATTGCCAAGTGCCTTGTAAGAAAATTAATGGGAAAGTTTATATGGAAGGAGAAAGAGTAACAGACCCTGAAACTGTAGATCCTTGCCAGTCTTGGTAAGTTAGTAGTAACATTTCACATAAAGTTCTCTTGTTTATGGTACCATTCTGTGCTATGCTTAAACAATAATATGACTGTTAGCATAAGATATTAATATTACATCAAAATACTGCAGCTGTTCTTCCATTTAAAGAGGATAGTATGTGTAATATACGAAGTTGGTTTTTCTTTCCATGTACGTTATGTGGGAGTACCCTGTGTATAGTTGGTCTTTCATTCAATGTATGTCATATGGGAGTACACAGTGTATAGTTGGTCTTTCATTCAACATATGTAATATAGAAGTACACAGTGTATAGTTGGTCTTTCATTCAACATATGTAATATGGAAGTACACAGTGTATAGTTGGTCTTTCATTCAACATATGTAATATGGAAGTACATAGTGTATAGTTGGTTTTTTATTTAATGTAGGTGACATGTGAATGGTTCTTTATTTAAGTAGTGAAACCCATGTACATTTGGTCTGTAATTAAAAATATATTTTATAGGAGAATCCAGTACAAAATGTGTTGTCTTTCATTCAAAATCAACAAAGCAGAAGTTTGTTCATTTATGTGTGTGTTAAACTTAATGAGACCAAAATTAAAGCACTTATTTATATCATTTTTGTAGCTCACATGTGACAATATGTGGATATTTATTTGGATTAGTGTTTAAAGATGAACTGGACTATTTGTATTGGTGCATGTGATATAAGTATTGGTAAATGAAATTTCTAATTATATTCCTCATTAGTGCAGCTTATATGAAAGAATAATATAGAAATATGATATTTGTTTCATTGGTAGTTCTCAACTAAACTGAGACACACTGTGAAGTCTTTTTTTTTTAGTAAAGAGTTACTAAACAGAGAAATTTTGTAGATTTTCTGTGAAGTCTGCTTCATAAACTAGTAGTCATCTAAACTGAACTATTATGCAGAGTTTTATTTGAAATGTTTTAGTGGATAGTTGCTAAAAAGATGTCATGTAGAGTTTTTGTGAAGTATGTTTTTGTAGTTAATAGTTGGATAAATTGACACACTAAATACAGTTTTTCTATTAAGTTTTTTAGCAGCTAGTGGCTAAACTGAGGCACTGTGTTAAGCTTACATTCTTGAAATGTATTGTAGAAACTGACTGGCAGCTAAACCTACACATTAAGTGTGTCTTATATTTATTATGATAGCAACATCAATAAGATAATGAGTAAATATAGTCATTTGTAGTGACAGAAAATATTAATTTTGTGAACATTTAATGATTATAAAGATAAACTGCTTACAGAGTTTGGGATGCAACATTATTGGGATAATTACAGAGTTCTTTATCTGTAGCTTCTGCCAGAAAGGTGAACTTATTTGTGAGGGTGAGCCATGTGCTACTTCAACCACTAGAGCATATCAAAGAGATAAATATCCATGTAAAAAAACAGGCTGGACACCTTGGATGAATTCTCCATATCAAGTTGGTGGTGATTATGAACTGCTTGAGGACCTTCGGTTGTTCCAGGTGTATTCTGAGTACTGTGGAACAGATAACATAACTAAAATAGAATGTCGTGTTGTTGGATCTAAGAAGTCAATCAAAGCAGCAAGGCAGTATGCCACTTGTGATTTGCCAAAAGGACTGGTGTGCAATGACAGAGAACAGACTTCTGGAATGTGTCAAGATTATGAGATCAGAGTGTACTGTCAATGTAGTATGTAGAGATTAAGTTGTATTTCACTGTCAATGTAGTATGTAGAGATTAAGTTGTATTTCACTGTCAATGTAGTATGTAGAGATTAAGTTGAATGTAGTATGTAGAGATTAAGTTGTATTTCACTGTCAATGTAGTATGTGAAGATTAAGTTGTATTTCACTGTCAATGTAGTTTGTAGAGATTAAGTTGTATTTCACTGTCAATGTAGTATGTGAAGATTAAGCTGTATTTCACTGTCAATGTAGTATGTGAAGATTAAGCTGTATTTCACTGTCAATGTAGTATGTAGAGATTAAGTTGTATTTCACTGTCAATGTAGTATGTAGAGATTAAGTTGTATTTCACTGTCAATGTAGTATGTGAAGATTAAGCTGTATTTCACTGTCAATGTAGTATGTAGAGATTAAGTTGTATTTCACTGTCAATGTAGTATGTGAAAATTAAGCTGTATTTCACTGTCAATGTAGTATGTGAAAATTAAGCTGTATTTCACTGTCAATGTAGTATGTGAAGATTAAGCTGTATTTCACTGTCAATGTGGTATGTAGAGATTAAGCTGTATTTCACTGTCAATGTAGTATGTAGAGATTAAGTTGTATTTCACTGTCAATGTAGTATGTAGAGATTAAGTTGTATTTCACTGTCAATGTAGTATGTAGAGATTAAGTTGTATTTCACTGTCAATGTAGTATGTAGAGATTAAGTTATATTTCACTGTCAATGTAGTATGTAGAGATTAAGTTGTATTTCACTGTCAATGTAGTATGTAGAGATTAAGTTATATTTCACTGTCAATGTAGTATGTAGAGATTAAGTTGTATTTCACTGTCAATGTAGTATGTAGAGATTAAGTTGTATTTCACTGTCAATGTAGTATGTGAAGATTAAGCTGTATTTTACTGTCAATGTGGTATGTAGAGATTAAGTTGTATTTCACTGTCAATGTAGTATGTAGAGATTAAGCTGTATTTCACTGTCAATGTAGTATGTAGAGATTAAGTTGTATTTCACTGTCATTGTAGTATGTAGAGATTAAGCTGTATTTCACTGTCAATGTAGTATGTAGAGATTAAGTTGTATTTCACTGTCAATGTGGTATGTAGAGATTAAGTTGTATTTCACTGTCAATGTGGTATGTAGAGATTAAGTTGTATTTCACTGTCAATGTGGTATGTAGAGATTAAGTTGTATTTCACCGTCAATGTGGTATGTAGAGATTAAGTTGTATTTCACTGTCAATGTGGTATGTAGAGATTAAGTTGTATTTCACCGTCAATGTGGTATGTAGAGATTAAGTTGTATTTCACTGTCAATGTGGTATGTAGAGATTAAGTTGTATTTCACTGTCAATGTGGTATGTAGAGATTAAGTTGTATTTCACTGTCAATGTGGTATGTAGAGATTAAGTTGTATTTCACTGTCAATGTGGTATGTAGAGATTAAGTTGTATTTCACTGTCAATGTGGTATGTAGAGATTAAGTTGTATTTCACTGTCAATGTAGTATGTAGAGATTAAGTTGAATGTAGTATGTAGAGATTAAGTTGTATTTCACTGTCAATGTAGTATGTGAAGATTAAGTTGTATTTCACTGTCAATGTAGTTTGTAGAGATTAAGTTGTATTTCACTGTCAATGTAGTATGTAGAGATTAAGTTGTATTTCACTGTCAATGTAGTATGAAGAGATTAAGTTGTATTTCTCTGTCAATGTAGTATGTAGAGACTAAGCTGTATTTCACTCCTTAATGTTTTTAAATGTATGATTTTCAAGATTTAGTATTTTGATTACACATTCTTGATACCTAAAAAGATGTGATTTTTAGTTATTTCTAAGTTACTGTTTGTGATAAATTAATAAATTATTCCATAATTTGTATTAAAAGCACAGAAAAAGTAAACAAATCTAGTAATTGTATAATATGTATCGAAGGTGTAACACTGAAAATATAAATCAACATATTCTAAACATTCTTGACAAATTAAGAAAGAAAGTAAATCCTGACAACTTTACATGGTTTTTATGTCATGTAGGTGTTTGATCATTGATTATTAAAACTGCAAACTAATATTTTTGCATGTGTATATTATTATACCTGATGTATTATTTATTAAAGTATGGACTGTGTTTTGTTAGAAGCAGAACCAGTTATATCTCCATCGACAACCCCATTGATCATTACTGAAGTTGTAACTGTAGTCGAACTTCCTTCAGAATGTACGGCTCCAGGTTGGACCTTTTGGATGAATTCTAACAAGCCAGATGAGATTGGAGATGATGAAAGCATAGGAGAATTGAGAAAAAAGTATGTGTTTTGTCCAGAAAGTGAAATCGAGAAAGTTGAGTGTCGGGTAGCTTCTACTAAAAGTAGTTATGAATTTAGCAAAGATCAAAATGTTCAGTGTAGCAAAGAAGGTCTGATTTGTAAGAATTCTGGCCGTGGAGACTTCAGTACATGTGCTGATTATGAAGTAAGGTTCTACTGCAAATGTGCTGATACAGGTAACATGTTTCAATTATTTTTTTATTTCATTTTAAGAATTACTTAAAACATGTAATATGAACTACTGTAGTTGTGTGAAGAACTAGCTGTTGTAGGTGTTCAAAGGACTAGCTACTGTAGTTGTGTGAAGGACTAGCTGTTGTAGGTGTTCAAAGGACTAGCTACTGTAGTTGTTCAAAGGACTAGCTACTGTGGGTGTTCAAAGGACTAGCTACTGTAGATGTTCAAAGGACTAGCTACTGTAGATGTTCAAAGGACTAGCTGCTGTAGATGTTCAAAGGACTAGCTACTGTAGGTGTTCAAAGGACTAGCTGCTGTAGATGTTCAAAGGACTAGCTACTTCTGGTGTTCAAAGGACTAGCTACTGTAGATGTTCAAAGGACTAGCTACTTCTGGTGTTCAAAGGACTAGCTACTGTGGGTGTTCAAAGGACAAGCTCGTGCAGCTGTTTAAAAGACTAGCTAATGTATGTGTTTAATGACTAACTACTGTAGGTGTTTACAGGACTAACTACTGTAGGTGTTTACAGGACTAACTACTGTAGGTGTTTACAGGACTAACTACTGTAGGTGTTTAATGACAAGCCACTATAAGTGTTTACAGGACTAACTACTGTAGGTGTTTACAGGACTAACTACTGTAGGTGTTTACAGGACTAACCACTTTTGATTATTAAAGGACTAATTATTGTAGTTGTGTACGGAACTAACTGATGTAGATTTTTAGAGTTTACTTTTCTGTAATTACTTTGTTAACCTGCTGAACCAGAATTACTGTATGAGAGTTTTAATATGAACAAACTTGTTTTCTTGTTTTCTCATTGAATATTTAAATGATTAGACTTCTTATCACTTAAGGGGGTAAATTTAAATTTTTAATAGGTCAGAATGAATCAGAAATAATATTTTGTGTAATTACAAGTAGAATCCACTGGTAATAGAAGAAAAGAACAAAATTAGATCTGTCTCCACTAATTGTTTTAAGTTTAAATATATCCATGAGACAAAAATTCAGTCACAGTTACCCAGTTATTATTAAATGAGTATATTACACAAAAGGCCCTATCAGCAAGAACAACGAATTAAAAATTTATATTTTATGTCTTAAAGTATATTTTGGAAAATTTATTTACTCATTTGTTTGGTGATAAGATGTTTTCTACTGATTTTCATGTGTTTTTTAATTAGGAGAAACCACTGACTGGTAAAGATAAACCAAAGTATATTAAAGTAAAAATGAGGTTAATGTTTCTTCATAACCATTTTAAACTTCTTATTTTAAATTAAAAGAAAGATTTCTATTGATTTCTTACTAGTTTTTGAATTTTTGTTATAGTTAATTAAATGTATGAAAGTTGTTTACAGTTTCACAACAAAAATGTAAACTTTACTGCTCATGTAACCTCTTGAAATGAAAGCCTATAATCTAAAATCTTCTGGAACTAACAGTTTTCTTCCATAATTTGTATTTCACTAGACAAATTATAAATGAGCTATTGGAATTGTAGTGTATTAATGTCTTTTCAAAATAATAGGTTTTGTATTCATAAATGATAGAAAAGTGTAGCTAAGGATTGCCTAACATCTATTTTGTCTTTATGGACAATGCAGTAATGACGCTGAAATGCGTCTTGGTAAGCTGTGACAAAATAGGGTTTACAAATGCTATGGTACTGTTCTGAAGAATACATAGCTCCAGAAATAGTCATTTCTATATTACTCTCCTGAAAAGTTAGAACATTCATATATGCTAAATATATTTTATTTCGGGAAACCTGAACTCTATCAGATACAGAGAGCCTAGCAACTCGAATGGTTTCGATAGTTTTAATTACTGTAAAAGAAAATCAAAGGCAAATGGTTCATAATTGGTTACTTTTAAAATTTATAGAAGGTTAACACAATACATTTCATGAGTGTATTATTATTATTAGAGTTACCCTTTTTTAACTCAGAAAAACAAACTTTTTATTGTTAGCTTTCAATAGATAATTTTGTGATATCACAATGTCCACTGACACCATGTAATGTAATGGTATACAATAACACTATGTAATTATGTAAGCTCTGACACTGTGTAATGTAATGGTATACAATAACACTGTAATTATGTAAGCTCTGACACTGTGTAATGTGATGGTATACAATAACACTATGTATTTATGTAAACTCTGACACTGTGTAATGTGATGGTGTGCAGTAACACTATGTGTAGTTGTGTATACACTGACAGTATGTAATGTGATGGTATACAGTAACACCATGTAATTATGTATACTATGTAATGTGATGGTGTGCAGTAACACTATGTGTAGTTGTGTATACACTGACAGTATGTAATGTGATGGTATACAGTAACACTATGTAATTATGTAAACTATGTAATGTGATGGTGTGCAGTAACAATATGTGTAGTAGTGTATACACTGACCGGTATGTAGTGTGATGGTATACAGTAACACCATGTAATTATGTAAACTATGTAATGTGATGGTGTGCAGTAACACTATGTGTAGTTGTGTATACACTGACAGGTATGTAATGTGATGGTATACAGTAACACTATGTAATTATGTAAACTATGTAATGTGATGGTTGTGCAGTAACACTATGTGTAGTTATGTGTATACACTGAGAGTATGTAGTGTGATGGTATACAGTAACACCATGTAATTATGTAAACTATGTAATGTGATGGTTGTGCAGTAACACTATGTGTAGTTAGGTGTACACTGACAGTATGTAATGCGTGATGGTATGCAGTAACACTATGTAATTATGTAAACCATGTAATGTGATGGTGTGCAGGAACACTATGTGTAGCAGGTGTATACACTCGACAGTATGTATTGTGATGGTATACAATACCACTGGAGTGTAATTGTGTAAACTATGTAAGTGTGATGGTATACAGTAACACTATGTGTAGTTGTGTATACACTGACAGTATGTAGTGTGATGGTATACAGTAACACTATGTAATTATGTAAACTATGTAATGTGATGGTGTGCAGTAACACTATGTGTAGTTGTGTATACACTGACAGTATGTAGTGTGATGGTATACAGTAACACTATGTAATTATGTAAACTATGTAATGTGATGGTTGTGCAGTAACACTATGTGTAGTTGTGTATACACTGACAGTATGTAGTGTGATGGTATACAATAACACCATGTAATTATGTAAACTATGTAATGTGATGGTGTGCAGTAACACCATGTGTAGTTGTGTATACACTGACAGTATGTAGTGCGGATGGTATACAACAACACTATGTAATTATGTAAACCATGTAATGTGATGGTGTGCAGTAACACTATGTGTAGTTTATGTATACACTGACAGTATGTAGTGTGATGGTATTCAGTAACACTATGTAATTATGTAAACTATGTAATGTGATGGTGTGCAGTAACACTATGTGTAGTTGTGTATACACTGACAGTATGTAGTGTGATGGTATACAGTAACACTATGTAATTATGTAAACTATGTAATGTGATGGTGTGCAGTAACACTATGTGTAGTTGTGTATACACTGACAGTATGTAGTGTGATGGTATACAATACCAATCGGAGTGTAATTATGTGAACTATGTAATGTGATGGTGTGCAGTAACACTATGTGTAGTTGTGTATACACTGACAGTATGTAGTGTGATGGTATACAATAACACTATGTAATTATGTAAACTATGTAATGTGATGGTGTGCAGTAACACTATGTGTAGTAGTGTATACACTGACAGTATGTAGTGTGATGGTATACACAATACCACTGAGTGTAATTATGTGAACTGTGTAATGTGATGGTGCGATACAGCAACACTATGTGTAGTTGTGTATACACTGACAGTATGTAGTGTGATGGTATTCAGTAACACTGTGATTATGCAAACTATGTAATGTGATGGTGTGCAGTAACACTATGTGTAGTTGTGTATACACTGACAGTATGTCGTGTGATGGTGTACAGTAACACTATGTAATTATGTAAACTATGTAATGTGATGGTGCGCAGTAACACTATGTGTTGTTGTGTATACACTGACAGTATGTAGTGTGATGGTATACAGTAACACCTATGTAATTATGTAAACCATGTAATGTGATTTGTGCAGCAACACTATGTGTAGTTAGGTATACACTGACGGTATGTAGTGTGATGGTATACAATACCACTGATGTAATTATGTAAACTGTGTAATGTGATGGTGTGCAGTAACACTATGTGTAGTTGTGTATATACTGACAGTATGTAGTGTGATGGTATACAATAAACCATGTAATTATGTAAACTATGTAATGTGATGGTGTGCATAACACTATGTGGTAGTTGTGTATACACTGACGGTATGTAGTGTGATGGTATACAGTAACACTATGTAATTATGTAAACTATGTAATGTGATGGTGTGCAGTAACACTATGTGTGGTTGTGTATACACTGACAGTATGTAATGTGATGGTATACAGTAACACTATGTAATATAAGTAAACTATGTAATGTGATGGTGTGCAGTAACACATATGTGTAGTTGTGTATACACTGACAGTATGTAGTGTGATGGTATACAGTAACACTATGTAATTATGTAAACCTATGTAATGTGATGGTATACAATACCACTGGAGTGTAATTGTGTAAACTATGTAATGTAGTGATGGTGTGCAGTAACACTATGTAATTATGTAAACTGATGTAATGTGATGGTGTGCAATAACCACCATGTAATTATGTATAACACTGACAGTATGTAATGCGATGGTATACACAACACCATGTGTGGTTGTATGTACACTGAGTGTATGTAATGTGATGGTGTGCAGTAACACTATGTGTGGTTGTGTATACACTGACAGTATGTAGTGTGATGGTATACAATACCACTGGGTGTAAATTGTGTGTAAACTATGTAGTGTGATGGTATACAGTAAACACTATGTGTAGTTGTGTATACACTGACAGTATGTAGTGTGATGGTATACAGTAACACTATGTAATTATGTAAACAATATGTAATGTGATGGTGTGCAGTAACACCATATGTAGTTGAAAACACTGACAGTATGTAATGTGATGGTATACAGTAACACCATGTGTGGTTATGTACACTGACAGTATGTAGTGTGATGGTATACAGGTCAACACCATGTAATTATGTATACACTATGTAATGTGATGGTGCAGTAACACTATGTGTAGGTTGTGTAATACACTGACAGCATGTAGTGTGATGGTACACAATACCACTGAGTGTAATTGTGTAAACCATGTAATGTGATGGTGTGCAGTAACACTATGTGTAATTGTGTATACACTGACAGTATGTAGTGTGATGGTATACAATAACTACTATGTAATTATGTAAACTATGTAATGTGATGGTGTGCAGTAACACTATGTGTAGTTATTGTATACACTGACAGTATGTAGTGTGATGGTATACAATAACACTATGTAATTATGTAAACTATGTAATGTGATGGTGTGCAGTAACACTATGTGTAGTTGTGTATACACTGACGGTATGTAGTGTGATGGTATTCAGTAACACTATGTGATTATGTAAACTATGTAATGTGATGGTGTGCAGTAACACTATGTGTAGTTGTGTATACACTGACCGACAGTATGTAGTGTGATGGTATACAGTAACACTATGTAATTATGTAAACTATGTAATGTGATGGTGTGCAGTAACACTATGTGTAGTTGTGTATACACTGACAGTATGTAGTGTGATGGTATACAATACCACTGAGTGTAATTATGTATACATTGACGCAGTATGTAGTGTGATGGTATGCAATACCACTGAGTGTAGTTGTGTATACACTGACAGTATGTAGTGTGATGGTATGCAATACCACTGAGTGTAGCTGTGTATACACTGACAGTATGTAGTGTGATGGTATACAGTATCACTGTGTAATTATGTAAACTATGTAATGTGATGGTGTGCAGTAACACTATGTGTAGTTGTGTATACCGACACTACATTTAATTATGTATGTATTGAGACTCCATTTAAAGTGATATTGAAGATTCATTTCTAATGAAATCTATGTAGAACACTACCTGTTTGTATATTAACTGAATATTCTCATGATTAGCGTGCCACTTCCCAAGGGGTATGGAAAAGGATTACATTTCTGGACAAGAAGTTAGTGTATCAAGCTTCAGGTCTCCCTCCACTCTGGGAAACAAAGCTAGATTAAATGGGAACTCAGCATGGAGTGCTGAGTATCTTTCTACAGACCAGTGGATTCAGGTCAGTAAAGGAATGTTCAAACTATGTTTCTAGTGATTGATTATCTTGTAATTGTAAATATGTACATGTCTATAATGCTGACTTGTGGTTCATTAGTTATAAAAAATTTGTATTTAAAAGAACATAGTTTTAAGTGTTTTGATAAATGTAGAATACTGTAGTGTGCTTGTTTTAAAAGTTTGCTTCAAGGTACTAGCCCCTCAGTGTGGATTCCTGTACATGGTGAGGGGACCTCCCAGGGAAGGTTCCGTTCTTTCAGTGTACTTCCTCTGTTATTTCAATATCCACCCACGTGCTTGTCATGTGTGATGACCAGTGAATGGGAGGAGAGGATCCTGGTGGTTTAGAGGCCTAACCCTAACACACCACTTGATCTTGAATTCTTGAAGATGGCCAGCTTTGAGGTGGCCACCCTAGGGTCATTTGTCTGGTCCATTTGGCTAGGATCAACCAAGTGCCAGTGTTGGATATTCTCAACAGGTGTTGAGGACATTGTATCTGATGCTGGTGTTTGGGTGTAGTGCTCACAAAACCCTGGTGTTGCTGCAGTGTACTTGTTTGACATTGTAGTGCGTCCCATCGTTGGGCTCCATGGTAAGTGGGGTCAGTGGGTGCTGAAACATTCTTTTCTTATTATGGATCCCTCAAATAAAAACTTAAATAAAATAATGAAGAAACAGTTGGTAAGGACCATGTCTTGAAGATTCTGAGCAGCAATCTTCAACATTTGTAACACCTGTATCTCAGTTTCTTATAGTACATTTTCTTTCAGACAAATCTTTAGGACAAATGTCTCCTTTTTATTTAGAAGGAACTAGAGGGACTTGCTGGTTTTCCAAGTTAGTCAGAAAGCTTTGCTCTGGTGACATATTGGTGGAAACATCCACATTTAAACATAGTGAACAACTCTCTACATTCAAGGGCAACTGGGGATATATCTATTGAGGTTATGCCCAATGATACTTTGAATTTGTCATGAAGAGTTATTGTTGAGAGGGTTTAAAGAACATCCTTGAGTCAGAGATCCTTGTGGGCTTCTCCACCCAAGGAATTTCTGCAGTGAGGTGTATCTCCACTAACAAAGATGGAATTATGATGCCGACCAATGTCCTCATTTTAATATTTACATCACTGCATCCACCTGTCACCATCAAGGTAGGTTATTTTAATGCAAGGTATGGCCATACATTCCAAACCCTCTCAAATGTTTCCAGTGTCAGCAGTTTGGTCACTCAAAGACATCATATTGTGGTTCCTTGGCGTGTGCTCGTTGTGGTGACAAGGACTGTGATGCCTATGACTGTGAAAGAGACTCTCATTATGTTAATTGCAATGGCTCTCACCCATCCTACTTTCGTTTTTTGTCCTAAGTGGTTGGAAGGAAAAGAGGTGCAGCATTTGAAACGATTCAAAACATTACTTACCCATGACTTGAAAGTTATTGTTCACCACTTCATCTTGGATGTATGCTGCTGCACTTCATTCCACTACTTCAGTGGGAGTGCAGACAAATCTCTCTGTGCCTTCAAAAGAATTATTCTCAAACCATAAGAAAAGTCTTTTGACCTCTATGGTTATAAAAGTTGATGAATCAACATTAACGCCCATCTCTGCTCTTAACACTCATTCCAACAAACCCCAAGATCCACTTCCTTTGGTTCTGAGTATGAGCATTTCCTTGGATACATCATCTTCTCCCACCCCAAGATGCAAAATGATCATTTGTTCACGTTCTCAGTCACTAGAATCCTCTTCCAACTACAAAGACCTGTCCAATCGAACCAGGGCAGGATCTATGGAGGTCGATAGACCTCCCTAGAATAAAAACAGCAAAGAAAAAGATGTGGCCATAAACAGAAAGGCTCTCCACCCAATTTGCCTATACATAATTAAAAATGGCCACCTCAATACAATGGAACTGTCAAGGTTTACGTTCTAATGTGGATGACATCAAAACACTGTTGGTTTCTACCATTCTGTATGTCTTTCCTTACAAGAAACATTTCTGAAATCTGCTGATACAGTCACATTTTGGCAGTGTTCTTTGTACAGAAATGACAGGTTGTGTGATGAATGAGTGCATGGAGGGATGACACTGTTAGTTGAGCAGCATGTGCCCACCCTGTCTTTGCCACTCAACACACCCTTGGAAGCCGTAGCCATCCATGTTTCCTTTGGTCGTACCATCACACTTTGTTCTCTGTATCTGTCTTCTGAAGAGACCTATTATCAATCAGACCTTGATGCTTTTATTAAACAGTTGCCATCTCCCCTTTTAATCCTGGGGAACTTACTGATATAGATGGGAAGGTTCACTCTGTAGAGCATATGCCTTCAGATCCCAATCTTTCTCTTTTCTGTACTGGTTGTTATACCTATTTTCATGCATCTAATCACTTCTTTACTGCTAGTGATCTCTCAGTTTGCTCCCCTTAACTATTTCCCTACAAGGCAGTGATCATTTTCCTACAATTTTGAGAGATACTGCCACGGTCAATGTCACCGACCCACTGGCCCTCTTTCACTGCTTTTGCAGAACTTGTTCCTGCCATTATCTGTAAACCATCAATAAATGACTGCATGGCAATATTTACTGACTGTATTATAGAGGCAGCTGCTCAATGTATTCCTAAAACTGAAACATATTTTATGCTTTCCTCCTCTGTGGTGGAATCCTGCCTGCTACATGGCTTGGGATACTTTTGTTGGTATTCCTCACTCAAACCTCCTCGCTTTACAGCAGGCTCGTGCACATTCTCGGCGGGTAAGACGTCAAAGCCAGAAGAAATCTTGGATAAAGTTCACTACCAATTCCAAAGTCATATTGGACAAGATTCAAAAGGTCATTGGGCAGTATAATTATTTTTGACTGTTGATCCTTTGATGGCCATGAAGTAGCTGATACCCAGAGCATTGCTGATACTCTAGGTGAAAGCTTTTGCTTGATATCTAGCACTTCTGCTTCATCCTCCACCTTAGCCATCAAGATTCAGGCAGAGTGATCACCTCTTTTCTTTTGAGCGATTGTCTCTATGACTATTATCATCCCTTTACACTGATGGAACTCAAACTGGCCATTCATCGGTCTGGCAGTACATTGGTCAGACCTGATAATATACATTACGAGATGATGCACCATCTATCTCCTGCTTCTCTTGCTTTTCTTCTGATTGCTTTAACTGGATCTGGCAGGAGAATGTTTTTCCTAATGCCTGGCACCAGGCTATTATCTTACCTTTCTTTAAGCCTGGGAAGGATCCCAAGATTCCTTAAACAACTGTCCAATTGCTTTGACGAGCTATCTCTGTAAGACCTTAGAGAGGATGGTTAATGCTTGTCTTGTTTGGTTCCTCGAAAAACAACCTCCTCTTCTTTACCCAATTTGGGTTCCGACAATATAGCTTCACCATGGACCACTTGTTTTGACTTGAAGCGTCAATCAGAGAATCCTTTCTCAAGCGACAACATCTTGTATCAATATTCTTTGACATTGAGAAGGCTCATGATATAACATGGAGGTATGGCATTTTGCAAGATGTCTACTTATATGGGTTACATGGTCATTTGTCCATTTTATTAAAATTGTTTCAATAAATAGGTGATTCTAGGTTTGTGTGAGTTTGACACTTTCCTGCTCTTTTCTACAGGAACTTGGAGTCCCTCAGGGTTGTGTTTTGAGTGTAACACTTCTCAGTTTAAAGATTAATGCCATCACTGAACGACTCCCTCTTACTGTTGCAAGCGAGCTCTATGTCGACGACTTTCACATCTCGTGTCAGTTGTTGAACATGAGATATATTGAACAGCAGCTACAGACTGCTCTCAATTGTTTACTGAAGTGGACCACAGCAAACAGTTTTCACTTTTCTTTCTTTAAAACCACTTGCATTCAATTTTTCCACCAATGGGGTATTCACCCTGTTCCTGAACTCTATAGCGGTGAAGTTGTGCTACCCGTGGTCCCTGAGGCAAAGCTCTCAGGGCTTATTTTTGACCAAAAGCTGACCTTTTTACCACACATCAAGCAGCTACAAGTCAAATGTACAAGAACCCTGAACATTCTTTGTGTCCTCTCTTCCACAACTTGGGAAATTGATTGATATTCTATGCTAAAGATATATCATGCTCTTAGTTGATTAAAACTAGACTATGGGTCACTGGTCTATAGCTCTGCCAGGACCATGACCTTGAAGATCCTGGACCCCATTCATCATCAGGGACTTTCTGCACTTTACCAGTTTGCCTCTAAACTTCAATCCTTACCACATCATCCCGTCTGGGGTTGTTTTTCTTCCTTGGTGGGCCATGTTTTTCAGAAAAGACAATCTGCCATTGTTCCTTTTGATCTTTGTAGCAGCGTTGGATAAAATTTGGTTTGTCCTTGGATAACCATGTTGTATCCACTGGTCAGCCCATCCACCATTGGTTATTACAATCCCCATGTGACCTTTCTTTAATTCATCTAGGGTGTACTGTCTTTTATTTGCTGAACATCTTTCGAACCATCTTTTCATTACATTACCATTTATACAGATGCTTCGAAATCAGGTGATTCTATTGGCTCTGCGATGGTTTGTTATTGTTAGTTGGTTGCTTACAGAATCCCTTGTACAGTTTCTGTGTTTACTGCTGAACTGTATGCCATTTCTTTTGCTCTGGATCACATATAAGCTAAGCATTACTCAAATCGCTCTATTTATACTGTCTCTCTTTGTTCTCTGCTGGCCCTGGAATTGTTTGACATTCATTTTCACCCTGTTCTCACTGATATTCAAAAGGGACTAGCTCATTTCTCTTTAACATCTACATCTATCCAGTTTTTTTGTGTGGATTCCAGAGCATGTTTTGAGTCCTGAGAACAAGCTTGCTGTTGTTGCAGCTAAATTTGTCTACTCTGGTGCTGCTGTGCCTGTTTCATCGTGGACTATGGTGCTGTATTCAAGGCTCAGCTCCGTGCCAGTTGGCAGTCGACTTGGAGTGAGCGACTTGAAAACAAGCTTTTCCAAATAAAATCCTCTATTGGACTTTGTCTGTCTTTATCCATAAGGATCGGAAAGATGAAGCTTTCCTGACTAGACTATGCATTGGTTGCAGGTTTTTAATTTATCGATTTCTTTTATCTGGGACTGATGCACAAATGTGTTGTCTGCATGACAATAAGCCATATATTACTGTCTTGCCATCGTTATGACTCTCAACGGCGGGATCATTTCCAGCGTGTTTTGACCCAAGGTTTATCCGTAACGTTGGACAGTGTCTTTGATAATGGTGACACTGTCTACCTTACAAATGTTTTTAGTTTTTAAAGGCCATTAACCTTTTTAATGCTATTTAAGTTTTTTAATTTATAAATTATACCTTTTTATTTTAATATGATTCATTGTTAAGAATTAAAGTATAACTAGTTTGATATGAAATTAGAAAATGGCTGTAATTTTAATAGCAATTATTCTTCATAATTCATATATTACTTATTTAGTAGATGTTATTTGTGAAAATAATGAATTCAGTAAAATAAATCTTCATAAGATAATTCAGTATAACTTTTGTAACTTAATGCACTGCAGTATAACTGTTGTAACTTAATGCACTGCAGTATAACTGTTGTAACTTAATGCTGCAGTGTAACTGTAATTTAACTTAATGCACTGCAGTGTAACTGTTGTAACTTAATGCACTGCAGTGTAACTGTTGTAACCAATGCACTGCAGTATTACTGTTGTAACTTAATACACTGCAGTATAACTGTTGTAACTTACTGCACTGCAGTGTAACTGTTGTAACTTAATGCAGTGCGAGTTGTAACTGTTGTAACAATGCACTGCAGGTGTAACTGTTGTAACTTAATGCAGTCTTGCGGTTAACTGTAACTTGATGCAGTGCAGTATAACGTTTGTAACATAATGCAGTCTTGATTGTAACTGTTGTAACTTAATGCAGTCTTGATTTAACTGTTGTAACCAATGCAGTGCAGTTATAACGTTTGTAACTTAATGCAGTGCAGTGTAACTTTGTAACAATGCACTGCAGTATATACTTTTATACCTTAATGCACTGCAGTTATAACTTTTGTACCTTAATGCACTGCAGTATAACTTTTGTACCTTAATGCACTGCAGTATAACGTTTGTACCTTAATGCACTGCAGTTATAGCGTTTGTACCTTAATGCACTGCAGTGTAACGTTTGTAACAATGCACTGCAGTGTAACTGTTGTAACTTAATGCACTGATACTTAGTCTATTTTAAGGAAATTTTACCATACATTTTATTAATTTCTGAAGGGGTACTTATGAAATTCAAAGGTGGATGAGATATATTCTATGTTTATGGTTTTGGAATGTCTAGTTTATTGTAACATATTGACAGGGAACAGAAACAAATTTATTTTGTAAATTTTTGACACTTGTTACAAAGTGTGTGTTAGATTTAAATACTAGTTACCAGTTTAAAGTAAACATAAATCGTCTACTTCTGTGACACGACTGAATAGCTGGTGTTTGGTGAATTAATTATTCTAGTTCTGATTTGTGTTAAATAGGTGGATTTACAAGAATTACAAGATGTGACTGGTGTAATTACCCAAGGGAGTCCCTTGCAACCAGAGTGGGTAACAGCATACAAGGTTTC
Organism: Tachypleus tridentatus; assembly: GCF_004210375.1. Taxonomy (NCBI): domain Eukaryota; kingdom Metazoa; phylum Arthropoda; class Merostomata; order Xiphosura; family Limulidae; genus Tachypleus; species Tachypleus tridentatus. The sequence goes on along the minus strand of NC_134836.1, from coordinate 128,551,924 downwards.
TTACAGTAGAGATAATGTAGCATTTTCAGTAGTGAAATACGCCAGATGGAGGTGAAAGCGGTAACTTTATTTTGTTTCTAGTGTAACTTACAACTGAAACCTGTATAGATGTAATATTATTTCCTGAAAGGTTTTATATTTATAATGTCAGTGAATGAAAGAACATATAACATTTTTTTTATAGTTCAATAGATGACAGTCAGTGAAACTGACTGTCAAATTATATTTTATTTGTAATGATAAGAAACCCACCTGAAGTAAAATGTATCTCAGAATGGCTGGTATGGGTATTAATACTTTTACCAAAATAAAGAAGAAAAATGTTATCTTAAGTTATCATCATGTTAAAAGCCATGTTAAACTTGAAATATAAAGAACTAAATGAATTTCAGGAACAACAAAATGAATTTAGACCATCAACTGGTCCACTGTATTCATCAGACATTTATAGACTCATGCAATACAACACCAATCAAACCAATAGTAACAAGGAAAAGATCTGTCACAACAAAAAAAACCAGATAAACTAAGGTACCAACAAGAAAAAAACAATGAACAGCAAACTCTCTTTGTTGACCAGATGATGACCTAAGACAGTTGAAACGTTGTTCTTTGCTTTATTAGGGTAAAAGTGTTAATAACCATACCAGCCATTCTGAAATACAAATTATATTTTAGTTGTAAAATTTAACAATACACATCAAATAAAAGTGTCTCTATATACAAAGGAATGACTACAGATTATGTTCTTAATCTGTAGTGATATAGATATTGTGATTTCATAACCCTTAACAAATTTTTATAATAACCTAAATATTGAATTTGAAATAATGGTATGCTTGTCAAATGAAAACTAACAGATTTTTTATAATTAAATAAAATGTGTAAATATGCTAAACAATATGCCTAATGTGTGTTTGGATGAGAAGAAGAAAGCACAAACCTGATGTGTTTTATAAGATTTTAGTGATGGGGATGACTGCCATGAAACCTTGTATTGATATCTTCTAACCTAGATTCAAGTGCACAAAATTTATCATGACATTAAAAACATTGATTCAATTTCAACTTAAATTGTTTCTAAATTGAAGTATTTTCTGCTATATCACCAATGTGTTTAATAAAAACAAACCTATTTAAGCAATGAAGATTCTAAGAATTTAAAAATATATTTTTCCAGTTTTGTTGTTTCTAAATATCACTATACTTTCAGTACATAGAATTAAACATGAGTAGGTTGTACTTTTGTTGCTGAGCAACATGACATAAAGTAAGAGCCATTTAGTTAGAACTTGGTGTTAACAAAACACTCTGGCTTTCAATATATTAACAGTTATTAAGCTAACTCATTTTGCCAATAATTATTCACCACTAATGAATTTCATAAATAATGTTCATTCTTATTAGCTCACAAGTAATTTATTGTATGGTGGGATCAAGGTAACAACAGTCTCTAAGTAGAGGCTTACTTGGAAGGAGATTTCTGTGGTTCAAACTATTTAACATGGTGACATGAAAGTAACTACAGTTACACCATACTAATATACTATGAAATGTACAGTATATTCTATTGGGGTTACATGCAGTTTACTGTGTAAAATGTACAGTATATCTAGTGAGGTTACATGCAGTTTACTGTGTAAAATGTACAGTATATCCTAGTGAGGTTACATGCGTTTACTGTGTAAAATGTACAGTATATCCTAGTGAGGTTACATGCCATTTACTGTAGTAAAATATACAGTATTGCCTAGTGAGGTTATGGCATTTACTAAGTCAAATATACAGTATTGCCTAGTGGGATTACATGAAAATTTACTGTGTAGCGATATATAGTATAA